>NC_134355.1:659833214-660133214 GCF_048569485.1 Anomaloglossus baeobatrachus | reverse complement strand
TTATAGTAGATATATTCTTGTACATAGGGAGCAGTATTATAGTATTTATATTCTTGTACATAGGGGGAGTATTATAGTAGATGTATTCTTGTACATAGGGAGCAGTATTATAGTAGTTATATTCTTGTACATAAAGGCAGTATTATAGTAGTTATATTCTTGTAAATAGGGAGCAGTATTATAGTAGTTATATTCTTGTATATAGAGGCAGTATTATAGTAGTTATATTCTTGTACAGGAGCAGTATTATAGTAGTTATATTCTTGTACATAGGGGCAGTATTATAGTAGTTATATTCTTGTACATAGAAGCAGTATTATAGTAGTTATATTCTTGTACATAGGAGCAGTATTATAGTAGTCATATTCTTGTATATAGGGTTAGTATTATAGTAGATATATTCTTGTACATAGGGAGCAGTATTATAGTATTTATATTCTTGTACATAGGGGGAGTATTATAGTAGATGTATTCTTGTACATAGGGAGCAGTATTATAGTAGTTATATTCTTGAATCATAGTATCATACTATCATAGTTTTTAAGGTTGAAGGGAGACTCTAAGTCCATCTAGTTCAACCCGTAGCCTAACATGTTGATCCAGAGGAAGGCAAAAAAAAACCCCAATGTGGCAAACAAGTTCCAATGGGGAAAAAATGTCCTTCCTGACTCCACATCCGGCAATCAGACTAGTTCCCTGGATCAATACCCTGTCATAAAATCTAATATACATAACTGGTAATATTAAATTTTTCAAGAAAGGCGTCCAGGCTCTGCTTAAATGTTAGTAGTGAATCACTCATTACAACATCATGCGGCAGAGAGTTCCATAGTCTCACTGCTCGTACAGTAAAGAATCCTCGTCTGTGATTATGATTAAACCTTCTTTCCTCAAGACGTAGCGGATGCCCCCGTGTCCCAGTCGCAGGCCTAGGTGTAAAAAGATCTTTGGAAAGGTCTCTGTACTGTCCCCTCATATATTTATACATTGTGATTAGATCCCCTCCCCTAAGCCTTCGTTTTTCCAAACTAAATAACCCCAAGTTTAATAACCTGTCTTGGTATTGCAGCCCACCCATTCCTCTAATAATCTTGGTCGCTCTTCTCTGCACCCTCTCCAGTTCAGCTATGTCCTTCTTATATATCGGTGACCAGAATTGTACACAGTATATAAGTGCGGTCGCACTAGTGACTTGTACAGAGGTAGAAGTATATTTTTTTCATGAACACTTATACCTCTTTTAATACATCCCATTATTTTATTAGCCCTGGCAGCAGTTGCCTGACACTGTCCACTAAAGTGAAGTTTACCATCCACCCATACACCCAAGTCTTTTTCTGTGTCTGTTTTACCCAGTGTTCTACAATTAAGTACATAATCATAAATGTTATTTCCTCTACCCAAGTGCATGACCTTACATTTATCTACATTAAACTTCAATTGCCACTTCTCAGCCCAATCCTCCAATTTACATAAATCTCCCTGTAATATAAAATTATCCTCCTCTGTATTGATTACCCTGCAGAGTTTAGTATCATCTGCAAATATTGAAATTCTACTCTGCATGCCCCCAACAAGGTCATTTATAAATATGTTGAAAAGAAGCGGGCCCAATACTGACCCCTGTGGTACCCCACTATGAACTGAGATCCAGTCCGCGTACGTACCATTAATAACCACCCTTTGTTTCCTATCACTGAGCCAGTTTTTAACCCAGTTACAGATATTTTCCCCTATCCCCATTATTCTCATTTTATGTACCAACCTTTTGTGTGGCACCGTATCAAAAGCTTTTGAAAAGTCCATATACACAACATCCACTGCATTTCCCTGGTCCAGGCTTGAACTTACCTCTTCATAGAAAATGATCAAATTAGTTTGACAGGATGGATCCCTCATAAACCCATGTTGATACTCTGTCATAAGGTTATTTTTCTTGAGATACTCCAGTATAGCATCTCTCAAGAAACCCTCAAGGATTTTACCAACCGTAGAGGTTAAACTTACCGACCTATAATTTCCCGGCTCAGTTTTTGTCCCCTTTTTGAATATTGGCACCACATTTGCTATGCGCCAGTCCTGCGGTACCGACCCTGTTATTAAGGAATCTGAGAAGATTAAAAATAATGGTCTATCACAGAACTCAATTCCTGTAGTACTCTGGGGTGTATGCCATCCGGGGCCCGGAGATTTGTCAACCTTAGTGATTTCGAGGCGGCGGCGTACTTCCTGCTGGGTTAAGCAGGTAATATTCTAGGGTGAATTTATGGTATCACTGGTCATGTCATCTGCCATGGCATTTTCTTGTATAAAAACCGTAGAAAAAAAGTCATTCAGCAGGTTGGCTTTACCCCCATCCCCTTCCACCATTTCACCAAGACTATTTTTAAGGGGGCCAACACTATCGCTTTTTAGTGTTTTGCTGTTTATGTAGTTAAAGAATATTTTAGGATTATTTTTACTTTCTCTTGCAATGAGTCTCTCTGTCTCAAACTTAGCTAACTTAATTTGCTTTTTACATATTTTATTTAATTTTCTATAATTATATAATGCCTCATCACTACCTACCCTTTTTAATTCTTTTAAGGCTTTCTGTTTTTCTTTTATTGCTTCCCTTATAGCTCTATTTAGCCATAGGGGTTTCCTCCTATTTCTAGCATGTTTGTTCCCATAGGGTATATTTTCTGCACAAGCCCTATTCAGGATGCTCATAAAAGTCTCCCATTTGCTTTGTGTACTTTTATTACTTAGTACATCATCCCAGTTTATTGCACTAAGATCATCTCTCAACCGTTTAAAATTTGCTTTCCTGAAGTTTAGTGTCCTTGTAGCCCCTCTACTAGACATCTTACTAAAGAATACATGAAAACTTATTATTTTGTGATCACTATTCCCCAAGTAACCCCCAACTTGTATATTTGATATGCGGTCTGGCCTATTGGTTAGTACAAGGTCTAGTAGTGCTCCCCCTCTTGTGGGGTCCTGTACCATTTGTGAAAGGTAACTATCTTTCATTGTTATCAAAAATCTATTTCCTTTGCTGGAACTGCAAGTTTCTGTTCCCCAATTTATATCAGGATAGTTAAAGTCCCCCATAATAATTACCTCTCCGAGACTCGCTGCTTTATCAATTTGCTTTATGAGGAGATTCTCTACCTCTTCCATAATATTCGGCGTCTTATAACACACCCCTATCAGTATTTTATTATTCATTCTCTCCCCCCTTATCTCCACCCATAGGGACTCTACATTCTCAGTACCCTCACATATGTTGTCACGCAGGATGGGTTTTAAGGATGATTTTACATATAGACACACACCTCCCCCTCGCTTATTTGTACGGTCATTCCTGAATAGGCTATAACCCTGTAAATTAACATCCCAGTCATAGCTCTCATCCAGCCATGTCTCTGATATCCCCACTATATCATAATTTTCTTCCAACAATATTAATTCTAATTCCTCCACCTTATTTGTGAGGCTTCGGGCATTAGTGTACATGCACGTTACGTATGACTCTGTACCTGTATTCCTGCTTACTGTATTAACTGTCCTAACCCTTCCCCCCGTACCACCCCCAATTTCATTACTTGTGCCCTGGTCACTATCTGCACTACATTCCCCTTCTATAAAGTGAATACCCACTTTATACATACATAGGGGGCAGTAATATAGTAGTTATATTCTTGTACATAGTGGGAAGTATTATAGTAGTTATATTCTTGTACATAGGGGCAGTATTATAGTAGTTATAGGCTTGTACATTGGGACAGTATTATAGAAGTTATATTCTTGTACATAGGGGGCAGTATTATAGCAGCTATATTCTTGTACATGGGGGCAGTATTATAGTAGTTATATTCTTGTACATAGGGGCAGTATTATAGTAGTTATAGTCTTGTACATAGGGACAGTATTATAGAAGTTATATTCTTGTACACAGGGGGCAGTATTATAGTAGTTATATTCTTGTACATAGGGGGCAGTAATATAGTAGTTACAAGTGTGTCTCAATAAGTTGGAATAGCATCAAAAAATTAATTTCAGTAATTCAATACAGAAAGGAAAACACATCTTATCTAGAGTCATTACACACAGAGGGATCTATTTCATGTGTTTATTTCTATTAATGTTGATGATTATGGCTTACAGCCAATGAAAACCCAAAAGTCATTAGCTCAGAAAATTAGAATACCGTAATTACCACAAAACGCCCAGAAAGGCTTCCTAAGCATTTAAAATGGTCCCTTAGTTTTGTTCAGTAAGCTACACAATCATGGGGAAGGCTGCCGACTTGACAGATGTCAAGAAAGCAGTAATTGACACACTCCACAAGGGTTCTATGTAGTGTGATATATTTTAATTGTTTTTAAATTACAGTGGTAATAAAGGTTTTGTATTACTTCCATATTGATTGTGCTTGTTTTCTATGTGCAATATCTTTTTCTCTTTATATACTTTGGGATTTGAATCTCCAGAAGAAGTAGCCTGGAAGCTTGGGCGATTCCCCGAGCCAGGATGACTCCACCCGTCCATGCTCAAGACATCAGGAGAACTACAGACACACATCCTCACAGCTGGGAAGCAGTATTATATTAGTTTAGTTATTGTAAATAAGAAACAGTATTATAATAGTTATATTCTTGTAGATAGTGGGCAGTATTATAGTAGTTATATTATTGTAGATAGGGTGTATGTAACGGGGTCCTTCTCCGGTATCACATAATAAACAGAGTGAGAGAGGAGTAGAGATGAGCCACCCCCCAGTGTTCGAGTTCGGTTTGGTTCATCAAACGGCAGGTGTGTTCGTCGAACGTTCGACAAACACCTTCGAACCCCATTGAAAACAATGGCAGGCAAACACATACAAACAAATTATACATATACACATACAGTTAATAAACATTGCCATTATACTTACAAGTCCCGCGATGTGTCCTGCACTCTGTCTCCCGCTGCTTCTACTTCCGATCATCGCTGTGTCCTGCCGGTAACCTGCACTGATGATAGGACCTTCGTGATGTCATAGTAATAGCATGTGACCATTCACATGTGTATTATCTCATTGGCTACAAACTGGTCACATGGGTAGACATCATGCTAGGTTCTGTCAGTGCATCTCTCCGGTACGCGGTGCTCGTTTGAGCCTCTCCGTGTATCGGCGAGATGCTCTGGTACATGATCGGCTCCCCATTCCTGCATGTCGATGCTCTTTACAGAGTCATCCCACATGCAGGGACTGGCTGCCACAGCCGGTGAATAGTGGCGCCGGGAATCAGGTGATCGGAGCTCATCGTTGCTATAGTAACCCGCCTGTCAGGTTAGTATTGCAACGGTGGCAGCGGGACGTCACCGCTTACCAACCCGGAGCCTCTGCTCACTCACTGAGTGATTAGACTGCACGGGGAGCAGCATTCTTCCTTCCATGCAGTGCTGTCTGATGTAGCTGGGCTGCATGGGTTGAAGGAGAAAGGAGACAGAAGACCATGGATTGTGGAGGGGTGAGAGAGAGTAATAAACATGGAGTCTCTAAGTGTGTCTCTGTATTTATTTCTATTAAAGTATTTTTTCTCTGTGTGGTATCTTGTTTTAACCCTTTATTGGAGATTCTTAATGGCCGGGTCAAACTTGCCTGACATTAAGAATCTCTGGCTTAATACTAGCTAGTAAAACAAAGCTAGTATTAACCCGTTATTACCCAGCGAGCCACCCGGCATCAGGGCCGCTGGAAGAGTTGGATTCTATGAAAGTGCCATTTTCTGGGGCAGCTGCAGACTGCAATTTGCAGCGGAGGGGCCCGGAAAGCTTGGGCCAACCTGTGGTGTGGATTCCAATCCCCAGCTCTCTAGTTGTACCTGGTTAGACACAAACTTGGGGCGAAGCCCATGTCGGTTTTTTTTTATTATTTCATGAAATTCATGAAGTAATTAAAAAAAGGGCTTCCCTATATTTTTAGTTCCCAGCCGGGTACAAATAGGCAGCTGGGGGTTGGGGGCAGCCGTACCTGCCTGCTGTACCTGGCTAGCATACAAAAATATGGCGAAGCCCACGTCAAAAAACTTAAAAAAAAATAAAAAATGCTTCCCTGGATTTTCCATTGCCAGTGAAGGTAACATCAAGCTTTGGGGGTTAGCAGCCAGTAGCTGCTTTGATTACCCTTAGCTACCAATACAAAAAATGCAGCGGGAGCCCACGTATTTTTTTTAATTATCTATTTAAATAACTAAAAAAAAAAGAAAAAAGGGCTTCCCTGTATTTTTATTGCCTGCCATCACAGTACTGTAAAAATAAATCATGAAAAAAAATGACGTAGCGCTCCACAGTATTTTTGATTCTCAGCGCAGATAAAGCAGACAGCTACGGGTTGCCTCCCCATCTGCCTGCAGTTACCTTGGCTGGAAATCAAAGTACAGGGAAGCCCATTAATTTTTTTTATTTAAAAAAATAGTTAAAAAAAAAAAATGCTTGAGCTCCTGTCGTATTTTGATCGCCAGTTAGGTAAAGCCAGGTAGCTGGGGGCTGGGATTCTCGGCAGCCCACAGCCACCCCTGGAAATGGCGCATTGTTTAATTCCTTGCACTTTATCCGCCTCGTCCAGCGGCTGTGATGGCGGTGGCTCGCTAGGTAACTAACAAAGGGGTTAATACCAGCTTTGTATTTTCAGATGGAACTAAGCCCGAAATTCATTCTATCATGCCAAATTAGACATGGCCACCATGAACTTCTAGTAAATATACAAAAAAAAACACACAGAATATGTGTTATAATATATTATTAAAATTTAATATTTTTATTAGAAATAAAACACAACACTATTTTCTCTGTATTGATTCTTAGTTGTTTAATAAAAAAGATCTGATTTAAAAAAAAAGAAATAAAACACCACAATTAGTGACTCCATCTTTATTGAAATAAAGAACCCTCCTCCGCAGTAATCCTGGGTCAAGGGTCCCGCGCCGTCTAATCCAGATCCAATATCATCTGATTGGTTTGCTGGAAGGCAAAGCGATCAGATGATGTGTCAGGTTCAAGGGACAGAAACACATGACACATCAGCTGATTGTATAAACGGCTTTTATACAATCAGCTGATGCATCAGTGCAAAAAAAAACTACACACTCCTGTGCAGACTACTGTCCGACGGCATCAGCTGATAGTTTAGCCAGCCGGGCGGTAAAAAGCCGGCCTCACAGCTCGACTTATAGTGTCAGCTGATTCCGTCAGGTGACCGCATCAGCTGATCATCGCCAGGTCCTGCAGCCATTGGATGTGGAGAGAGGGAGAAGAGGAGACGAGGAGAAGAGAAGAGAAGAAGAGAGGGAGAAAAGGAGACGAGGAGAGGAGAAGAGAAGAGAAGAAGAGAAGAGAAGAAGAGAAGAGAAGAAGAGAAGAAGAGAAGAGAAGAAGAGAAGTGAAGAGAAGAGAAGAGAAGAAGAGAAGAAGAGAAGAGAAGAGAAGAGAAGAAGAGAAGAGAAGAAGAGAAGAGAAGAAAAGAAGAGAAGAAAAGAGAAGAGGAGAAGAGGAGAGGAGAAGAGAAGAAGAGAAGAGAAGAAGAGAAGAGAAGAAGAGAAGAGAAGAAGAGAAGAGAAGAAGAAGAAAAGAAGAGAAGAAGAGAAGGGAGGAGAAAAGAGAAGAAGAGAAGAGAGGAGAGAAGAGAAGAGAGAAGAGAAGAGAAGAAGAGAAGAGAGAAGAGGAGAGAGAGAGACATGTGTGATGCCCTGGCAAACCCAGGTAGTCACACATTAGGCCCCTGCACAACACCGTCCCTCATAGGGTTACAAACAGCCGACCTGAAACCCTAGCTACCCCCCTCAGGGCAAGATAGACACACCAGTGGGCGGGACCAGGCAGTTAGGAAACGCCCACCTAGGGGTCCAGACAGCCCGGGGCGGGAAAAACGACAGATGGAGTTTGGAGGTCAAGTGGAGAGGACTGGAAGCTGGGGCTAGGTGTAGCTCCAGCGGAGGTGAAGCTCAAGTTGACTGGTGCCAGGGTTGGAGCCCTGGTGCCTTGGCTAGGTGGCAGACGGTGGTCTCCATCCACAGGCGACGGGAAGACGGCAGCCGGAGATCCGAGATGGACTAGTACAGGGTTGTAGCCCGCCGGTACAGACACCAGAGAACCAACCCAGAAACCGAGCACAAAGGGGGTACTTGGACCCTAAAACAAGGACCAACGGCCAAGCTAATTAACCAATTGAGGGCAGGATTTTAGGTCCTGTCCCAACCAAAGTCCCAAAAGCAGACAACCACTAACAGAGGGATAGGGCAACCGCCAGGGCCCAGTAGATCCTACGGGTCAGCATCAGCGGGCACGGCTCCTCAGGTACACAGCAAGCCAGGAGCGGAATCCCGTGTTCCATACCGAGAAGTCTAAAACCAACAAAACTAGTGCAGAGGAAAAGACGGCGACCACCAGCCCGGGTGGGGGACCAGAGTACAACCGGCCACAGTGGCCGGCCACCAGCACCTTGGTTTACCAAAAGACTTGTGTGACTTAAACCTGCTTTACACGAGACAACCGATCAAGCGATTTTGTAGCCATGCGTGACGCCCATGTTTTTTTTTTTTTTATCGCACATAGGTTGCTGTTTATGCGTCACACGTTTGGTTGTGCTCAACGAAACAATAGCGATCCGCGATGTATTGATTGTCCATGGCGGTCGTGCCAAAGGCTTCACACATGTTTTCTTCGAGTCAATCTGTCTATCGTATGGGCGTTTTTTAGGCAAATTATACACCCCTCTGTGACGTTGTCTGTAATCTAGCACGCCCTGAACCTTGTTGGCCAGCACACTCCTGTCTTTATTATTTGGCTGATTGGTTGGCTTCTATATAAATTGGCTCTCGTGCTTCCGTCCTTGTTGTCTCGTTATTCCCTAGTATCTGCGAACATTTTTGTCTGGCATTCTTCTCTTGGCGAATTTTGTTTGTCTTTCCTCAAAGGTTGGGTTTTTTTATTTAATTTAATTGGTTTGTAATTTTTGTTGGCCTGTTTTGGTTTAAATATTTTACAATGTAAGAAATGTTTTACTTTTTAGATTATTTATATATTTCTTCTCATAAAATATTAAAAAAGTAATAATTTAAAATATCATTCACTTTCTGAATATAATATTGTAGGAATTTTTTTTTTTAATTTTTTTTTTTTAAAAAATAGATGTGATGTGAATTGTTAAATTCCACTAATATAAAAACGAATTATCCTTTGTCCTATCATTTTCAGATGACGGCTCATCAGAGTTGTTTTTACTTGATTTTTTAGAGAATTATCGCTCACTAACATGTCTGTGGAAGATTAAATCGCCAGAATATAGCAATAAACGCATCAAACAAGGGGCTTATGCGGAACTGATTACAATCTATAAAAATCACTTTCCAAATGAGCCTATCGATGAGACGATAATTAAAAAAAAAATCCAAGGCATACGCACTGTATATAAAAAGGAACTCAATAAAGTTGAGGAGTCACGACGATCCGGGGCTGCCACAGCCGATCTTTATGTGCCACGGCTGTGGTATTATGACCTCCTTGATTTCACTCGCGACCAAGAGATTCCAAGAACATCAACAAGTATGCTTTCTATTCAGGCGTCACAAATGTAGAGATTGGCACAGAGGAAGCATCTGAAGTTTTGAAGAATTTGAAGAATGTTTTTTGCTTTTTTCTGAATATAACATAAAATTTTTATAAAATTTAATTTATTTAAAATTAGAATAGAATCGTTAAATTCCCAAAATTTGATATCATAATGTGTTTAAAGGTCATATAAATAAATGAAATAAATAATGTCTAGAACGTTTTTTAAAATTTTTTTTTAAAAAAAAAAGCATAACCTAATATTTAGTCTAAACCTATCAATTAAAATCATACATGTTTTATAATATACCATTGAATTTGTCTGCTTTTGTCTATAAATTTTAACACATGCGTTTATTATTTAGGAAACAACTGGTGTGAACACATCCCAAGACCTGCCTACAGCAAACAGCTCCTAAAATACTAGCATTTCTGAGGCTGAGCCAACACCTGGGCCATCCATAGCATTTTTTAGACAATTACCGAGGAGAATGAGAAGACCAACGTTATTAGCTCGTGGAAATGAGTTGGCGTCTCTTTGCCGTTCCATACTAGAAAAACATGACCGACCCCCAATTTCAGGTTTTGCACATTATATTAAAGGGAACCTGTCATCAGAAATTTAGCTATCCACCTAAAAGTTTCCCCCTCTGCAGCTCCTGGGCTGCATTCTAGCAAGGTTCCTGTAGTTTTTCTTGCCCCTTTTAGCCCAAAATAAACACTTTATAAAGTAGTACCTGCTCGTAAATTTTCTCATTTTCTCTATTTCCTGCTGCAGGGCAAGATGGGAGGAGGTGACGTCGGGTCACCGCGCCAGCGAGCGCTGGCGCAGAACGATGGAGGAAGAGAGGAAAGTGCGGTCACGAGGTTATGGGCGGCACTTGCTGAGGACACTCACAGCGCCGCCCATAACATCGTGCCTGCGCATACCGTCACCAGCGGTCACACGTGCACGCTGTGCACTGTCCCGCTACGGTAGCAGAGCGCATGCGCAGGACCTTAGGCGCCCAGGGGCGGCGTCTTGAGGTTTGAAATTCTGCGTTCTGGGGGGGGCGTAAATCGGTAGGAGGACAGGCACAGACACCAGACAGACCGCCCACATGGAAAAATGAGAAAATTTACATACGAGCAGGTACTACTTTATAAAGTGTTTATTTTGGGCTAAAAGGGGCAAGAAAAACTACAGGAACCTTGCTAGAATGCAGCCCAGGAGCTGCAGAGGGGGAAACTTTTAGGTGGATAGCTAAATTTCTGAAGACAGGTTCCCTTTAACGATGTATTAAAAACCATAGACAAGACTCAATTACGTCATGCCGAACGCATCATCTCTGAAGTCCTTCATTCGGCTCAAGATAATCGACTTACATCTGCGACGGTAATAAAAGAAGACGTAGCCCAAGTACCAACAACTGATGTGAGTGAAGTAGCCAACATTGGGGACTCTCTCAATCTCCTCCCAGAAAATCACGTTGTAAAAGGAGACGTTAATTCATTTCTTTATTTTTTTTTAACGAGAAATTTGTTGTTTTTCCGGTTAAAAACAAATTAAAATATGTTTGGTAAACATAATACAATTTTTTTTTATATTTTTTGGCTAAGATAATGACTTAATTATTGCCACTAAAACTTATGTGTTGACATTGATATATATTTCTTCATAATTAAATGATGCTTTGTCAACATAATGTACATTAATTTTTTTTTTTTTGAATCCTAATAAACATTTCAAAAAAGTATTTTTTTAAAATGGATGTCAAAAACATAAAGATATGGTTTTATTTTCAAAAACATTTATTAAATATGAATGTAACAGAAATACTCATATATAATCAAAAATTAAACAAAAAAACAGCCCTGAAAAGGATGATATCCAATAGTGTTTTTTTTTAAATTATTAACACAAAAGTATCTAAAAATTTACATCCAGAAATTGACGAAGAATTTTCTCATGTTCTTGAGCAGCCTCAGACAATCTGCGTGCTGACAGGTACACTTGCACCAAACTTGTTCTTTCATCTGCGGTATTAAAATTTGACTTAATGTGAGTTTGCGAAATATTGTTTAGCGTTTTTTTTTAATTTATAATTTAAAAACATTTTAAAAAAAATCCATTAAAAAATTAAAAATTTTGGATTATAGAAAATGATATTAAAAAATTAAAACTCACCCTGGCTCACTTCTCCAAAATCATGATCAGATGCTGATTCAGAGCTGATTGTCCACCCAGCTGCATGGGCACGTCTTTCTTGATTAGTATTTGTTAATTCTATTTTTAAAAATCAAAAAATAGTCATTATTTAAATTACAAAAAAAATAAATATTTTTTTTATTTGAAAAACTGATTTCAATTTAAAAAAAAATTGTTAGATAATAATTATCGCAAACCTGGAAGTAACGGAGCTTCAACATTCATAAGGAGTGGATTAGTCATAGATGTTGATGGAGTATTTTGTATCTCACTTTCTTGGTAATCCTCATGTGGTTACATAAAAAAAAAAAGGAAAATTAAAAACTTAATAAAAAAATATGAAACCTTGAATTATTATTAGCCATATACAAACACATTATCATTGAAATATGGTTAAACACCTAAAATAAATTTTGGCAAAGCAAATCTGATTAGTGGTAAAGTCCCATTGATTATATAAAATACCTATGTTATTGGCGTTCCTTTCTCGGATTTCAACAAGACGTTCCTTTGATCGATATTTGAGATCTGCCATTTTTTTCCGAATTTGAGATTTGCTGGGTTGAACTCCAAAATTACGGCGGAGGGCTTTCCTTATCTTTTTCAGAACATACGATTTCTGTGCCCTTGGACGTTCATTGGTTACCCGGCATTCATAATCCCTTTTATCGATCTCGGTAACAAGGAGCTGAACCTCGGTATTTCCCGACACACTTGCTCGCATGTTGGAAGCCATGTTTGTTGTTGTAATATTAATACAGGAAATGTACATTGCAGGCCCTGTGCTGAATCAGGAAGTGATGTCATTGTTTCTTTTTTATTTTGTTAATAAATATTTTGTGTTTTGATTTAGTGTTTGGGAAATTATTTTGATATATTCTTAAACTCATATATCTTATTTTTCTTCAAAAAAATTTAAGGGTTGGTTATTTTAAGTTTTCTTTTTTTTAAATTAATAATATTTATTCTTGCCAAACTAGTTTCTTTTTTTCCATAAATTTTGGGTTCATAACAAATTAATAGTAATGTTTTAAACTTTTTATATAATGTTTTTTTTTAATATAAATGTAATTTTTAATTATAAATATTTTAATTACCAAATGTAAAAAAAATTGAGAAAAAAATATATTAAAAACCAAAAAAAAAAAAAAAAAGATAATAGAAAGGGGTAAAAAAGCAAAAAATGAAAAATCCCAGATTACCAAAAAGTAAAAACAAAGAAAAATGAATTACAAAAAAAGAAAAATTCTCTCAGACGCATTTAAATAATCACAAAAACGATCCCGATTAATAGTGGCATCATGACGTAGCCGACCTGAAGATGGAAGTGTAGGCAGCGAAGGCAACTGGGGATCCCAAACACGCCAAGCTCCAGGAACTACATCTGAAACACCACTAACAATGTTGTCTGCATAGCCCGTGGGCATATAGGCTGGTGCATCCATTTTGCGTAAAAAATTGTGGAGCACACAGCTGGCAAGCACAACACTGTCTATGGATTCCAGTTTCAGATTAATTGGTGTGGCGAAAACTCGAAACCGACTTGTCATAATTCCAAAGGTATTCTCCACAACCAACCGTGCCCTGGAGAGACGGTAATTAAAAAATTGACATGCGGAATTCAAAGACGACTGTGGATACGGGCGCAACAGATGGCTTTGAAGAGGGAAAGCCTCATCACCTAAAAAAACAAAATTTAAATTATTTTCATTAACAGAATTAGGAGGCAATGGTAAATTTGTTCAAAATAATCGCTGTCCAAAATCTGTTTGTTCTAATACGCCACCATCTGAGACCCGGCCATTTATCCCTACATCCACAGTTAATAACTCATAATTTGCATTAACCACTGCAAATAAAATGATACTAAAGAAACCTTTATAATTCTAAAAAAAATCCACTATTTGGGGTCTTAATTATTCTAATATGCTTGCCATCGATAGCACCACTGCAACAGGGAAATTGCCATCGCGATGAAAATTCCTTGGCAATATCACACCATTCAGAAGTTGTCTTGGGGAATGGCATGAAATCTGCTAACGCATTTACAGTGCCTACAAGTAGTATTCAACCCCCTGCAGATTTAGCAGGTTTACACATTCGGAATTAACTTGGCATTGTGACATTTGGACTGTAGATCAGCCGGGAAGTGTGAAATGCACTGCAGCAAAAAAGAATGCTATTTCTTTTTTTTTTTTTTTTTTTAAATTGTGAAAAGTTTATTCAGAGGGTCATTTATTATTCAACCCCTCAAACCACCAGAATTCTGTTTGGTTTCCCTAAAGTATTAAGAAGTATTTCAGGCACAAAGAATAATGAGCTTCACATGTTTGGATTAATTATCTCTTTTTCCAGCCTTTTCTGACTAATTAAGACCCTCCCCAAACTTGTCAACAGCACTCATACTTGGTCAACATGGGAAAGACAAAGGAGCATTCCAAGGCCATCAGAGACAAGATCATTGAGGGTCACAAGGCTGGCAAGGGGTACAAAACCCTTTCCAAGGAGTTGGGCCTACCTGTCTCCACTGTTGGGAGCATCATCCGGAAGTGGAAGGCTTATGGAACTACTGCTAGCCTTGACAGCCTTTGAAAGTTTCCACTCGTGCCGAGTCTAGGCTTGTCCGAAGAGTCAAGGCTAACCCAAGGACAACAAGGAAGGAGCTCCGGGAAGATCTCATGGCAGTGGGGACATTGGTTTCAGTCAATACCATAAGTAACGCACTCCACCGCAATGGTCTCCGTTCCAGATGAGCCCGTAAGGTACCTTTACTTTCAAAGCGTCATGTCAAGGCTCGTCTACAGTTTGCTCATGATCACTTGGAGGACTCTGAGACAGACTGGTTCAAGGTTCTCTGCTCTGATGAGACCAAGATCGAGATCTTTGGTGCCAACCACACACGTGACGTTTGGAGACTGGATGGCACTGCATACGACCCCAAGAATACCATCCCTACAGTCAAGCATGGTGGTGGCAGCATCATGCTGTGGGGCTGTTTCTCAGCCAAGGGGCCTGGCCATCTGGTCCGCATCCATGGGAAGATGGATATCACAGCCTACCTGGAGATTTTGGCCAAGAACCTCCGCTCCTCCATCAAGGATCTTAAGATGGGTCGTCATTTCATCTTCCAACAAGACAACGACCCAAAGCACACAGCCAAGAAAACCAAGGCCTGGTTCAAGAGGGAAAAAATCAAGGTGTTGCAGTGACCTAGTCAGTCTCCTGACCTTAACCCATTTGAAAACTTGTGGAAGGAGCTCAAGATTAAAGTCCACATGAGACACCCAAAGAACCAAGATAACTTGGAGAAGATCTGCATGGAGGAGTGGGCCAAGATAATTCCAGAGACCTGTGCCGGCCTGATCAGGTCTTATAAAAGACGATTATTAGCTGTAATTGCAATCAAGGGTTATTCCACAAAATATTAAACCTAGGGGTTGAATAATAATTGACCCACACTTTTATGTTGAAAATTTATTAAAATTTAACTGAGCAACATAACTTGTTGGTTTGTAAGATTTATGCATCTCTTAATAAATCCTGCTCTTGTTTGAAGTTTGCAGGCTCTAACTTATTTGCATCTTATCAAACCTGCTAAATCTGCAGGGGCTTGAATACTACTTGTAGGCACTGTATGATGGCCTGACAACTTTCAGGAATTAAAGAACTTAAAAGTGATCTAGATATACCAGCAGAATACTGTAAATCAGTAAGGCTACGGCCTGTAGCAAGATACCGCAAAGTAACAAGCAACCTTTCTTCCGCAGGTACAGCCTTACGCATGATAATATTTTTGCGCATTATGTATTGGCTTATACGAGACAGTACTAATGAGAATGATTTTTCCGACATACAGAGATAGTTGTGATAATCAATCGGGTTTCTTTCTTGTAAATCCCGTACTAGACGCACGTGGGAGATCTCATCCCTTCGCAGTAGCCATTGACGTGACCATAATCTTTTTGGCTGAGGATGAATACATCTATGTTGTTGCAGGTCCTCCTCCTCCTCCTGCAAAATCTTGGTCATAATGAGACCAACAGACAAAATGTCTTGTTCCAAATTGGTTAACATCCCGGACCTTAAAATTTAGAAAAAGATTTCTTTAGAAAGTCTACAATTGATGGACCAACGAGGACAGAAAAATTGTTAAAAAAAAAAAAACTTACCAGAAACACGGTTGCGAAAGGACACAAGCAGAGGAATAACGAGAATAAATACTTAGAAAAAAAATTGGGACACTACTATTATACACAGTTCGCAAAGGCAAGCCAGAATGGAGGAAAATCAGAACAACAGTTACGGCTTTTATTTCAGGATTAGCAAATCAAAACGCATCTGCGAAAACCAATCACTACTTATTAGGTGTGGCTATTTAAAATAACAAATACGCCCTGGACGCTAATGACGTTTCAAAAAACGACGAAGATGGACAATGACACGGAGTCACACTTATCAATGTGTCATTCGGAAAGTCAGAAATAAAAGATATTATGGAATTAAACGACGAGTACACGATGGCCGATTTTTAAACGATTAGTGATCGTTTAGAATCGCATGGAGCTGACACATGCAAAAATGTTGTTACGAACGGCGGAAGTGCGTCACCATAACCGTGACCCCAACGATGCATCGCACAATAGATCGACTCGTGTAAAGCAGTCTTTATTCAATTGTGAGTAACCAAACATCCCCTGGTACGTCCGGGCGCGCAGGCCCTTACCCTCGCCATACCCTGCACAGAGCCACTGGGTCCCGGGGCAACCATCCCTACCCACGGAGGGGTTAACATCTAGCTGCCATTACATCTCCCCCGGGTGTCCCAGAACAGCAGCAGTGGTGTCCCAGTTCACCACACACTGTGGGTGGCATCACGAACTGAATACGGCCAAGCCCGTACAACTACATCCCCCCCTTTTCATTTGGCATGTCCGCGTGACCCCTAGGTCAAGCCACACAGCGGGCCCGGATCCGAGCAGCCCAGCTGCTACTGGCGTGGGGGCGGCACAAACGCACAAGCACTACCGCACTGATCATCATCCTCACACACACGCAGGCACTACCGCACCCATCATCATCACCGCACTCATCATCATCCCCGCACACACGCAGGCACTACCTGAGTGAAGTCTCCGGTGACAGAGCGGCTCACTTCAGTTGCTGCGTGGAGCTGACATAGAGCGGTTGTATTCTACGGCGCTCCCTGTCAGCTTCATGTAGCAGAGCTGAAAGTGTCGTGTGTATTACGACGGACCTGGATGGGTGTTTGGGGATTAATGAAGTGGTAAAATAGGGTGTTTTGTTTGTCTTTTATTCCAAATAAAGGATTTTTCGTTGTGTGTGTTTATTTACTTTCACTTACAGGTTAATCATGGAAGGTATCTAGGGGAGACGCCTGCCATGATTAACCTAGGACTTAGTGGCAGCTATAAGCTACCATTTAACTCCTTATTACCCCGATTGCCACCGCACCAGGGCAATTCGGGATGAGCCGGGTAGAGTCCCCAGGACTGTCGAATCTAATGGATGCGGCAATTCTGGGCGGCTGCTGGCTGATATTGTGAGGGTGGTGGGCTCCCCATAACGTGGCACTCTCCATCCTGACAATACAAGCCTCCAGCCGTGTGGCTTTATCTTGGCTGGTATCAAAATTGAGGGAGACTGCAGATTGTTTTTTTTTAATTACTTATTTATTTATTTTACTGCACGATATAGACCCGCCCGCCGGCGGCTATTATTGGTTGCAGTGAGACAGCTATCACTCAGCGTGGGGCCATGTCTGACTGCAACCCATCATGGGCTCCGGTGGGCGGGGAAAGCAGGGAGTACAAGATTGAATAATAAGATTTTCAAAAGAGGAAAAGCCGCTGGAGCTTTGTGACAGCCGTGCAGCTGATCGGTGAGTAGGAAAGAGAGAGGGATTGTGCTGGGGACGTAGGATGCATGCAAATACGCAACGTGCGCACATAGCCTTACTGTGAAAAGCCACGCTTTTGGTGATCGAACCATTATCGAACGTTAACTCGAACTGTCGAACGTGAAGCAAATCGTTCGAGTTCGTCGAACGACTCGAACATCGCCCAAAACAACTCCAATTTGAAATTGGCGAACAGTTCGATTCGAACATCGCTCATCTCTACAGAGGAGTGAACAATCCAAAGAACCTTTAAGGGGGCTGTACACGTTGCGACATCGGTAACGATATATTGTCGGGGTCACGTCATTAGTGATGCACATCCGACGCCGTTACCAACATCGCAGCGTGTAAAACCTATGAGCAACAATCAACGATCGAAAAATCGTTCAAAAACGGTGATCGCTGACACGTCGCTCATTTCCTTAATATCATTTCTGCCACCGGTACGATGTTGTTTGTCATTCCTGTGGCAGCACACATCACTGTGTGTGACACCACAGGAACGACAAACATCTCCTTACCTGCGTCCACCGGCAATGCGGAAGGAAGGAGGTGGGCGGGATGTTACGTCCCGCTCATCTCCGCCCCTCCGCTTCTATTGGCTGGCCGCTTAGTGACATCGCTGTGATGCCAAACGCACTTCCCCTTTGAAGGAGGGATTGTTCGGCGGCGGCGCTGCACAGGTATGTGCGTGTGAAGCTGCTGTAACGATAATGTTCGCTACGGCAGCGATCACGAAATGTCGCATGTACGACGTGGGCGGGTGCTAACGCGCTCGACATCGCTAGCAATCGCTAGCGATGTGGCAACGTGTAAAGCCCCCTTTATTCCAAGCAAATTAGATGGTCCATAAATCAATCCACCACACGGAGGGTAAAATCATCCAATAGTGGGATAAGTGTCCCGGGGATGAGTTACTCCTCCAGCAGTCCTTTTCCAGGGAATCTGGGTTTCTCAAGGGGGGGTTCTGCCTTTAGCCACAGCTTCTCCCCCATAGGATGAATCTTACTGACTCTCTCTTGTCCTTCTCAGCCTGACTGAATAATCCCCCAGGTAAGCAGAGAGGTTGGGTGGATTCCAGGCCCCCTCCCCCAGACTTAGGGACAGAAGCGCTGCAGGGGGTGATGAACCTGCAGACAGGACAATGTACACAAGGCAACACTCCCAACATCTGAACATACACAACCCACCATATTCCAATATCACAGTGATATTCTTATACATAGGGGGTAATATTATAGAAGTTATATTCTTGCATTTAGGAGCAGTATTATAGTAGTTATATTTTTGTGAATAGGGGGGCAGTATTATAGTAATTATAGGCTTGTGCACAGGGGAATCCTTTGATAATATACAGTGTTTACTTTACAGGGCACCATTAGAGTGATCTAACACTGACATGACTTATGGATGATTTAATGGCTTCATATACTAGTAATCTTTTACACAATAACACAAATTACTGACCTTTGTAGGATTTAAATTTCTCTACTAAACAATTGGCTTCCTCATTAATCTTCTCTTCAATTATTTTTTTCCCCACACCAAAACCTCGTAATGTAGAAAGAGTGAACCGTTTCATGGCTTTCCAGTTATGTCCATTTGAGAATGACAAGCCTGAAAAAAAGATGGAGAATATATTATGTGCTTATCATCTTCAACCAATCCTTCTTCTTCTTACTTACCAATAACAACAGAAAATGATGTTACTTTTAAATATAAAAATATATTTACTATTTCCCTCCATTGCTGACGCTTTTGCACGTCCTGTGGCTGAATCCAGGCTTTGTACAATTTCCCACACTCTTTGTCATGAAGGCTTCTCCTCTCTTTATGTGCCAACCCACCGAGGAAAATGTCATGGATACCCCCTCTGTACTGTACTTTTTACTAATGACTTGGAACCCACAAGCAATCTCTATTTAACCTGGACAATAAAAAGGGAATGAGACTGGTTTAGTTTCCCATAAAGTTTGATCCAATTTATTAAGACACGTGTAGCGCCCCTGAATACATCAGGGTGCTACAGGGAACTGCATCGTTTCCCTAGGGTGCAGGGCCTACCCCCCATAGTTCCAGGTTCACAAAAATCGGTGTCACTACCATCAGCACCACAAATCCCAACCACACCTGACATCATGACCTGTCAGACACACCAGTGGGTTGGTCTAGCTGGAATAGGGCCACCCACCTAGGGGTCAGGCAGACTGGTGGGAGGGATGGACAGCAGAACAGAGAGAGGCCTCAAAGTGTGAGGAGCTGGGAGTAGTAGTGTGACGCCCTGGACTAGCCATGTAGTCACAAAAGGTCTGGGGTTGATTACAGGTGTGTGGTTTTGCATTTGGAAGCTGTTGCTGTGACCAGACAACATGCGGTCTAAGGAACTCTCAATTGAGGTGAAGCAGAACATCCTGAGGCTGAAAAAAAAGAAAAAATCCATCAGAGAGATAGCAGACATGCTTGGAGTAGCAAAATCAACAGTCGGGTACATTCTGAGGAAAAAGGAATTGACTGGTGAGCTTGGGAACTCAAAAAGGCCTGGGCGTCCACGGATGACAACAGTGGTGGATGATCGCCGCATACTTTCTTTGGTGAAGAAGAACCCGTTCACAACATCAACTGAAGTCCAGAACACTCTCAGTGAAGTAGGTGTATCTGTCTCTAAGTCAACAGTAAAGAGAAGACTCCATGAAAGTAAATACAAAGGGTTCACATCTAGATGCAAACCATTCATCAATTCCAAAAATAGACAGGCCAGAGTTACATTTTCTGAAAAACACCTCATGAAGCCAGCTCAGTTCTGGAAAAGTATTCTATGGACAGATGAGACAAAGATCAACCTGTACCAGAATGATGGGAAGAAAAAAGTTTGGAGAAGAAAGGAAACGGCACATGATCCAAGGCACACCACATCCTCTGTAAAACATGGTGGAGGCAACGTGATGGCATGGGCATGCATGGCTTTCAATGGCACTGGGTCACTTGTGTTTATTGATGACATAACAGCAGACAAGAGTAGCCAGATGAATTCTGAAGTGTACCGGGATATACTTTCAGCCCAGATTCAGCCAAATACCGCAAAGTTGATCGGATGACGCTTCATAGTACAGATGGACAATGACCCCAAGCATACAGCCAAAGCTACCCAGGAGTTCATGAGTGCAAAAAAGTGAAACATTCTGCAATGGCCAAGTCAATCACCAGATCTTAACCCAATTGAGCATGCATTTCACTTGCTCAAATCCAGACTTAAGACGGAAAGACCCACAAACAAGCAAGACCTGAAGGCTGCAGCTGTAAAGGCCTGGCAAAGCATTAAGAAGGAGGAAACCCAGCGTTTGGTGATGTCCATGGGTTCCAGACTTAAGCCAGTGATTGCCTCCAAAGGATTCGCAACAAAATATTGAAACTAAAAATTTTTTTTTGGGTTTGGTTTATTTGTCCAATTACTTTTGACCTCCTAAAATGTGGAGTGTTTGTAAAGAAATGTGTACAATTCCTACAATTTCTATCAGATATTTTTGTTCAAACCTTAAAATTAAACGTTACAATCTACACTTGAATTCTGTTGTAGAGGTTTCATTTCAAATCCAATGTGGTGCCATGCAGAACCCAACTCGCGAAAATTGTGTCACTGTCCAAATATTTCTGGACCTAAATGTACCTCTGATGCACCATTGAAACAAAAATCTTTTTCAAGGCTCCATGCTGTCCTTTTCTTAATACTATACTTATACTGCTGCTACAACCTAAAAAGAAAAGTCCTTTTCAGGGATACATACGGTCCTTTTTTTTTTTACCAAAATCGCTAATACCTGCAGCTAGTGTAAGAATAGCTGGTGGAGGAGGGGCAGTTGCGGCTTAGATGCAAAAAGGCAGGGTTTATTGCCTTAGGCTATGTTCACACACAACATCTTTTCTAACTACAAACATGCCGGGTTTTTGGCCCTAAAAAACGCACAAAAAATGCATGCTTTTTACCACATTTTTGTAGATAGCAAAATAGAAATCTAATAGACTTTGCTGGGAGAAGGAAATGCATACAATTAGGTGCATCTTTGTGACTTCAAAAATGCAATACAAAATGCAGTAAAAGATGCAGTGTGTGAACATAGCCTTACATGATCACATGGGTATGATATTAGCACAGGTCCTTGTAGTCAAATAGTAAAACGATTCTATATTAGAATTAGCATAAATAACAGGGGGAGGATGGACAGGCAGGGGGGCGGGAATCACTATGAATATCCACCCCAGCTATCAGCTGATCAGCAGCTGCTGTCATTTAAAAAGCTGCTCATTTTACAAACTTTACTTGTGATTGGTGCACTTTAACTAATAATGGCTGAGGCTAATGTATAGTGGCAAGCAAAAGGGTAACAATGTTTTAAACTTTTGATTTTAAGGTTCCATATCTCCCCATTTACTACATATTTGAGCATGAGATGACCTTCATTATAAAGACAATCATCTTGGCTATCTCATACATAAATTTGACTTGCAACTATTTAGCCTATGATTAGTTATGCAGATTGTCATGTCATTGCGTTGTTACTGTTTTGCGCCTAAAAGTCTACATTTAAATTTTTATTATATTGTAAATCGGACTTTGGTTTCTAACACTGCCTGAATCCTTCTGGGCATGCTTTCGATCAGAATCAAGCATGTCGCAACCAAAATCTGATCCCAGGTCTCTTGTACACGTTGCAAATGTTGGCGCATACTGACTCACTTGGGTATGTATACAACTTTTTCTTCAACTCTACCCAAAAGTATTCAATTAGATTGAGGTCTGGGGACTGTGTGGGCCAATTCAGCACCTCTATTTCACTGTCACTGAACCATTTCTTTACCAATCTGAACATATGCTTCGGGTAGCTGTCCAACTGCAAAACTATGTCCTTTTCATACCCATAGCACTCGATTGTATGAATTAGCTTGTCTGGCAGCATTCTCATATACAGCTCAGCATTGAGCCCACCATCGATCCTGGTCAAGTATCCAACGCATTTGGCTGTGAAACAACCCCATCTTATCAGGCTTCCTCCACCGAACTTGACAGTTTCTTCAATTTCTCAATCCATTAGCCCCTTTTTCCCTTGTTTCTTCCAGACCCATTTGAGCCCTTCAGAACCTAGTCTATTGACTTTCACCTTATCTCTTCAAATTATCCATTTCCATTCTTCTACTGTCCATGTTTGGACTTTTTTTTTGCAATCTCGAGCTGATGCTTCTTATGATTATATAGAAAAGGAAGCTTCACCTTCTTTTGGGCCACCATTTCAGATTTATGTAATTTGCGATTACAAAGCAAATGAGTCGCCTCCACTGCCGTGTTTGTCGCTCCAGAACTGATAGACCATGTAATGCACCAACTTGTTGACTGATATTTTTCCTGGAAGTCCACTTCTTGGCTGGCTTTTGAATGGATGGATGGACTTCATTTCATATTGTTTTAACTGTCATGGCACTCACATTATGCTGTTTAGCAATTTTCTTGGCGGGGAGACTGCTAGTGATGCGCCGGCTTGTTGACTCCGATATTTTGCCTGGACTTCCATTTCTTGACTTTTGAATGGATTGACGGGCTTCACTTCCTATTCTTCCCACTGTCATAGCACTCATGATGCAGTTGGCAATTTTCTTGGTTGAGAGACCGCCATCGATGAGCTGAATGATACGGTTTCTCTTTTCATGGGAAATCATCATGGCTGCTACTCGATTCGAACCAGTGACTTTTTGCTTGGAAATCAACTTAATAATACACTGAGCTATCAGGAACTATCTCTCATTCACAGTGGGAGCAATTTTGGGAGTTAGACCTGATATGTCGAGAAGATTGTGGGACCTGCCAGTCAAGCAGCAAGGAAACTGATTTTGTCATCCTTGACCGGCAGGTTGTCATCGGCGTATAGTCAGGCATGTAGGGTTTGTGAGGATTGGAAGATATCTTTGGCACTGGTTTGGAAGAGGCAAGTTTGCTTTTACTTTTAGTGGCTCATTATTGGGAGAGTGGATGGTCAGTTCCAAAGATGAACAGTTGGAGGATGGAAAGTGATTGATAGGAGACAGCCGGTTTCTTATGAGTCATTACTACTTTTGGATAGGCAAGTCAACTTGGTGTGTAACTCCCTTTGGGTAATTCACCTGTTTAAATTGTCTCTTCGGCTTCTTTTGCAGTATTGCAACTAGAGGAGCTGGTTAGCCCTTCCTAGCACTTTTTTGCATATTTTGCAGATTCCTCTACACAACGCTTGTTTCTGTTTTCCTGTTTAGGTTTCTTTTTTTCATGTATCATATATAAAGGTTCCTGTGTGCATTACACAACATATTACTGTTCAGTATTTTTCTATATTATGTCGTCCTGATTGTGGTCATCATTATCAATTTATTTTTTTATTTTCTTTGTCAAATTTTGATTGTTGCGATTCTGCCCTCTCTTGATTGTAACTCACTGCACCATTTTACTTGTTATCAATAAAAATTGTTTTATTTTTATCCTCTATATTGACTACATATTAGTTCTTTTTTTTCTCCTTTTGGAGCTCCTTTTCATGTATTGTCTTATCAATTAGTCTACCGGCAATACGGGTCACCCCTTATATATGATATACGAGACTTGTAAATACTGAAAAATAATTACTTTTCAGATTACCTCTATGCTCCCCTATCCATATATAATTGTTGTGTGTTCCTAACATAACTTTGTACGTTTAATACAAAGTATTGCAGCATATAACACCGATGATTAAAGGTCTGTACTTTATATCCCACAAGCAGATTAAAATAGTTAGAAAGTAATTGTAAAGAGTTTTTCAAAATTTAAAAAATAAAAAAACAAAACAAAAAACAAACAAACAACCTTTTTAAATAACTCGAGTCCGCTGCACAAAAAAAAAAGAAAAAAGAAATTGATATGTACCTCCCATTTGGTGAACGTATTCTGACATCTGAGTGGGCTTTAAAGAAAGCTGCAGCCAATCAGGGGCCCATACTAATGTCATCTGGCTGCCAGAAGACAACGTGTCATGACTTTAGCTTGACTCTGACTGGGTTAAGTCACATGGGAGGGGTTTGTTATGTTGTGCCTCGTTCCACGACTCATGCCACTTTATTATGGTGTGGAGACCTCAAGAACGCCGCCAGTAATAGTTCTTGCTCTGTAACGTGTGCAAATGGTTCTTGTGAGTTAGCCCTGATCCATCCCGCTAACCAGATTACCTCTCCCTGACCTCTGTTTCCCTTGTACTGTTTGTCTGCCCTGTCTCCCAGACCCCAGTCCCGTTCTGTGTCTCGGTCCCTTGCCCCTCTTTTGCACTTACTTGCTCTCCCGACCTCTGACCTCGGTAATGTTTCCTGACCACGGCTCTGCTTCCCCTTTTTGGCTTCTGACATGACCTCTTGGCTCCTGACCCTTGTGTTTCCACCTGTTTATGGCTTGCTCACTCCCTTGTTCAGACGTGACTTCCTGGTTAATACTTAGGCTTGCTGGCTACCCTTTCACTAGTGCTTGTGCCCCCTTGTAGTCTAAGGGGTACTTTGCACGCATCGCTAGCCGATGCTAGCGATGTGCGGCGCGATAGCACCCGCCCCTGTCGCACATGCAATATCTTGTGATTTCTGCCGTAGCGAACATTATCACTACGGCAGCTTCACACGCACTTACCTGGTTGGCGACGTCGCGGTGATTGCCGAACAATATCTCCTGCAAGGAAGAGGTGCGTTTGGCGTCACCGCGACGTCACTACGCGGCCGACCAATAGAAGCGGAGGGGCGGAGTTGAGCAGGACATAACATCCTGCCCACCTCCTTCCTTCCGCATTGCCGGCGGGACGCAGGTAGGAGATGTTTGTCGGTCCTGCGGCTTCACACACAGCGATCTGTGACGCCGCAGGAGAGACAAACAACATCGTATCAGCAGCAGGAGCAATATTATGGAAATGAACGACGTGACACAGATCAGCAATTTTTGACTGTTTCACGCTCGTTCATCGTCGCTCCTAGGATTTACACATTGCGATGTCGCTACCGGCGCCGGATGTGCGTCACTAACGACGTGACCCCGACGATATATCAGTAGCGATGTCGCAACATGTAAAGTACCCCTAACTGCTTTGTAGAGTTATATCTCCATTCTGCTTCTGTGTTCCTTGGTGGAAGCCTGACACAAAGCAGATAGATTCAAGGATCGGCACCAATATGGGAAGTAGGTATAGTTATTTTTTATTTTAGTGCAGCCAACTGGAACTATTAAGAATGAGTTGAGCCGTAAAAAAACAACAAAACACTTTTTTCCCCAATCCAAAAATTTTTTAAAAACAAAACATTTAAATGATATATAATATATATATATTAATCAGTATCACAGCATCATAAAACATAAAAATCCACTCTATTAACATATTATGGTAAATACTGTAATGAAAATACAACTGAAATGCCAAATTTGCGTTTTGTTTGGTCACCGGACCTCCCCCAAAAATGTAAAGAAAAGTGTTTACCACAAACTGGTAAAAGTAAAAACTACATCTTGTCTTGAAAAGCCCAAGCTGGCCTGGCCACATCTTATACCGGCAAATTCAATTGTATGCAGGGAATTCCAGGAATCACCCGATGTCCATGTCACTGATCTGGAGGGAGGTTTTGGTGACAAGACTCCTTTACATGACAAACACTGTGATAGAAAATGTTACATCGGATGTGAATATTACCGTATCCTTTTGAAAAATCAGTGAAAGCCGGCAGGGTAGGTCTGACAGAAAACTCCTCTGCGTGGTTGACAAGAGCTTCTTTCACTACATCATATCCACAAAGCACAACCATCTTCTGGAGTCCTATCGTTATACTGTACACTGGGCCATAGGTTTTAGCGAGCTGCAAAAGTAATAAGAAGAGTTAGAGATGAGCGGGTCTATTGACATTCAAATTTGCCAGCTTCAAGAAGAAGACAATTAAAGAGGACCAACCACTTGGATTTACACATATAAACTAAAGCCAGTGCTATACTTGCGCTATCATGCCGATTCTAAACATACCTTTAGTTGTGAGATCGGATGTATAGTTATTGAAATATAGGCAAGTAAAGTTTGTGAAATGCACTGTTATTTAATGATAGGTGCAACGGAATATCTAATAGGTGGGTTGGGTTTTGCTAGTTATTCCCACCCCTGCATGGAAAGAAAGAAAGAGGAAGAAAAAGGAAAAAAGAGGAAGAAGGAAAGAAAGAAAGAAAGAAAGAAAGAAAGAAAGAAAGAAAGAAAGAAAGAAAGAAAGAAAGAAAGAAAGAAAAAAAGAGGAGGAAAGAAAGAAAGAGGAAGAAAGAAAGAAAGAAAGAAAGAAAGAAAGAAAGAAAGAAAGAAAGAAAGAAAGAAAGAAAGGAAAAAAAAAACAGGAAGAGGAAGAAAGTGAAGAAAGGAAGAGGAAGAAAGAAAGAGGAAGAAAGAAAGAAAGAAAAAAGAGAAAGAAAGAAAGAAAGAAAGAAAGAGGAAGAAAAGAAGAGGAAGAAAGGAAGAGGAAGAAAGTGAAGAAAGGAAGAGGAAGAAAGAGAAAGAAAGAGGAAGAAAGAGGAAAGGAAGAGGAAAGGAAGAGGAAAGGAAGAGGAAAGGAAGAGGAAAGGAAGAGGAAAGGAAAGGAAGAGGAAGAGGAAGAGGAAGAGGAAGAGGAAAGGAAAGTAAGAGGAAGAGGAAGAGGAAAGGAAGAGGAAAGGAAAGGAAAACCCAACCCACTTAGCAGATATTTCGTTGCACCTCTCATCAAATAACAGTGCCTTTCACAAACTTTACATGCCTATATTTCAGAAACTATACATCTGATCTCACTAAAGGTATTTAGAGAATCAACAAGATAGCACCAGTATAGCACTGGCTTTAGTTTATATATGGAAATCCAGGTGGTTGGTCCTCTTTAAGGGTATGTGCCCACGATCAGGACTTGCTGCGTTCACAACGCAGCGAGTCCTGACTGGGGGAGGGGGGGCCCACACGTCTTCTTCGCAGGAGAATGCAGGAGACCGCAGCTGTGAGTACCCACGATCAGGTTTCCGTGGGCTGCGGTCTCCTGCTTGTGTTCTCCCTACGGAGGACGCAGGCAATTCCGCACCAAACAATTGACATGCGGCGGTCTGGAAAGACGCTCCGCAGGTTACAAGCATAGTGGTCACGGGATGTCTAGGAATCCCTTCCACTGTGCTTGTACTGTACACAGCAGCGGTTTGGACACAGCTGACGAATGCTGCATCCAAACCTCTGCAAATACTAATCGTGGGCATGCACCCTTAGGCTCGCTCTGATTGCTTTTTTCCAGATTAGCATGTGATCTCACTTCATGTGCTAATGGAGAGCCATAGTTCTTAATCTATGAGAGCATTAATATCCACAATTTATTTTCCTTTTGCACGGTGAGCAGACTGCCAAACACTTACCTGTTGGCAACATGCAAAAGATATCCTAAACAAGAGATGTCCACATGCCATGCCCAACTCGCTATCTCAGTAACAGTTTTTAATTTAGGTGAGGTTGAGCCACTGTAAATAGGGTATGAGAATGCAGCAGCTCAGAAAACAACGACTCAGTGGTAACTTAAACAACAAAAGGTATTCATTTTAAACAAACAGAGAAGCAGTGCCTCGAGTATGCGATTTTGGTACGACAGAGATAATGATAATTAAAACATTATTTTTTATTAACAAATTTGGCAATGTAGAATATAAAAATATTATTTACATTTTATCATTTATATCACTAAGAGTTTTGTTAATGTTATCTTAATCCTAATCTCTCTTTCAGAGAGGCATCTGTTATGCCCAGGAGCAAACCAATCCTGTTCTGATGCGCATCAGACCAACAATAGCGCAGTCACAGATGCAATTGGTGCTAACCACCACTAGGAAAGTCCTTAAGGGTAAGGATATTCTTAAACCACTCCCGAAAGGCAGAGGAGTATTTAGGGAGGGGGGGGGGGGGCAAATGGGGCATGTGTATCATGCACATAAGAGGATAAACATGGACCGCGGGCTAGGGGACCCTAGCTATCCTTTGTCTCAGGGGTTCTTCTGATGGTGAATAGGTCTGGTCTGCCAGCAGGGCTTGACTGGCCACCTGGCAAATGCCAGAAGAGGCAGTCAGTGTAGTGGGCCACTCAATCTATAGTCACCGCCACTGTCCATAGTAGCATGCACGAAGGACAGCATTAGTTTGCCTTGCGCACACAATCGCACTGTACAACTGAAACCAGCAGAATCAGGAGGCAGTACACTGTGCCACCTTCACCCTGCTGTGCAGTGCAATCGTGTGGCCAGTGTACATGCTGCTGATGACAATGATGGTGACCACAGCGCCCTCCTTCCTGATCAAATGTATTTGTGTGCCGCCCTGGCAAAACCAGGGTGTCACAGAGGTCTGCATACATCTTTATGGTGCAGAGCTCACTCTCCCTTGGGGAGTTTCCCACACCAATACACACCAACCAATCAGGCCCCACTCGCCCCCTCCTCAGGAAAACGGGAGGGGGAGAGAGGAGCTTGGAGAGAGCAGAGTTTTAGTTTCAGTCAGTCTGCAGGAGGAGAAAAGTCTGGACGCAGCTCCAGTGGGGAGCTAGGAGGAGTGGCAGTAAGGGCCTCAGGAATAGGCCAGCCGCTTGTGGGGACCTGAAGTGGACCGGGAGAGGGTAGTGGCCCCCCGGTTCCAGCTGTCGGGACCCTGTCCGGACCTGTGCACGGAGCAGACACAGACACAGACCGCAGGCAGGAGAACAACACCTGAATTACACACACAGGTGAGAGGCCCGTCCTCACAGCATCCGTGGGCACCAGTTACCAGCAGGTTTACAAAAGACTCTGAGTATTTCTTCCATCTGCGTTCTTGACCCTCCACATCAATCCAGCTTCATCCAGCACCACGATAACCGAACTGTGAGTGTACTATTCCCTGCAATCCCTGCCACCACCACAACTCCCAATCGGGCCCCGGGACTACACCTCCCCTACCCGTGGAGGGGATTCCACCTTGCTGCCCCACACCACCAGTCCCGGGCACGGTCCCCAGAGGCAGCGGCGGTGCCACCATCTCATCATCACAACCCACGGGTGGCGTCACGGACAATTCCCCTGTACATAATCCCCTTTTTGCTGTGGAGCCTGGGATCACAGACCGGGTCACGCCACCGTACACCTACAAAAGTGACCCCTTTGCCCACTTCTGAGTACCCCTTATCCCTGGGCGACACATTTGTGTCGCGGGCGGGAAGGACGCCACTGCGCTGCGCTCACTAACGCTCGGGTCCGGCGCTGCTGCGATGGCTGTTCGGTGGCTCGAGCGGTGGGCCGGATCCAGGGACTTGAACGGCGCTCCTCGCCCATGAGTGAAAGGGGTGGTTGGTTTGGGGAATTTAGTCCGTGACGCCACCCACGGGTCGTGGTGAAGATAGGCACCACCGCTGCTGATGCCGGGGATCCTGGGATCGATGGTAAGGAGCAACTGGGATGTTGTTTTCCCCCTCCGTGGGTAGGGGTTGGTGGTCCCGGGGCCCGATGATGTGACGGGGAGGCAGGGTTGGTGAGGTGCAGGGTTGCAGGGACAGCGCGGCGCGGTGCCAGATGGCACGGGTGTACTCACTCAGCAAGAAAGGTACAAAGTCCTCGGTAAACCAAACGGCTGGATGGACGGGTCCCGCAGCCGGCTGCAGTGTCTCTCCCCGGACAGGTGATGGCGGCTGTCTTTCCCTGCACCTTGATGTTCTCCTTCTGACTACTATAGATTCCCAACGGTAGTACGCGCCCCGGTGTTTGGGTACCGGAGGAGCCCGTTTGCCCGCAGGCGCTGGCCATCGGGTCTCTAGCCTTAGGCGGTAGCTGTATACCCTCACGGTGTGGGCAGTTGCCTTCAATCGGGACTTTTGCTGTTATGAAACCCCTGGGGTTCCGGTCACATTCGGATTTGACTATTGTCGGCGGCTCCAAGCCTGGTCGGGGTCTGATGGCCCTGCCTGGGTGTGCTGGCTTCACTTCGCTCCCCAGTTGGTACCGGCGGGCCGTCACCCGACCCCGATCCTACGGTTCCGCGTTGCTCCACCACTCCTGCAGACGGCCACCACCGTCTGCCAACCTTGCTGTCAGTGCCTAGGCCACAAACTCAGACACCCAAGTGTTTACTCCTCACACTCCACTGCCTGGACTAAACTGTCACTTTGCCTCCAGGCCTGTGAACTCCTCGGTGGGTGGGGCCAACCACTTGGCTCCACCCCACCTGGTGTGGACATCAGACACTGGAGGGAGGCAACAAGGGTTTTTGTTTGGCTTGTGTCCCTGTCTAATGGGGGTGGGGGTGTTTGAGTGTTATCTGTGACGACCTGGCTAGGCCAGGGCGCCACATTTGCATCTCTCAGACATAAATACATTTGAACAGTGTAGTGCCGGGATTGGGGCCCCAATGTGCAGCAGCCTGATGAGGTCAGCACATTGCTGACGTCATCACATTGCTTCTGGTCTGGCGCCACGGAGACTTGTCAGGCAGTGGTAAGCCCTCCATGGAGGAGCCGAAGATTAAATGTTTAATCAATGTGAATGATCACTAGATAATAAAATTGCACACTAGTGGCTTGCATAGGGCGCCATTCACACTAATAAATTAATTAATAAATGTATATGTGTCGCCCTGGGCAAGCCAGGGGACACGGGTCACAACACCATTACACCCCACACTCCAGGTAGGCACACCTGCTAACCAGAAATCCTTGTTGCCTCCCTCCAAGAGTCTGTTGATGCACACCAGGGGGTGGGCCAGGCGGTTGGCTCCGCCCACCAAGGAGCTCACAACTCTGGAGGCAGGAAGTTACCAGGCAGATTAGCCCAGGCAGGGCTTGAGTAAAGAGCAGATAGCCCCGGGCAGGGGAAGAGTGCGGTCTAGCTGAGGGCTAGAGTAAACAACAAAGCAGTGAAAGAGAAGGAAAGGGAAAGTGGAAAAGGAGAAAAGCAAGAAGTGGTGGCAGCGCAGAGAGAGTGCAACGCCTGAGAGCCCAGCTGTGTGTAGGGCTAGAACAGCAAGGTCAGCGACGGCGGTGACTGTCCGGAGGGGGACCGTTTGGAAGTTCCTGGAAGGACCCCGTTGGCTGTGTGCCCGGTGGTCTGGAGCAGTGTTCCGAAGGACAGTCAGCACCAGGGCAGGGGCCTCTCGGACCCCGGCAAGGCTAGGAGTCGCCCAATTTGCCGAATCCGTCAGTGAAGGGGACGCAGATCCCCCAGCAACAAAGTCCCGATTGACGGCAACAGCCCGACCATTACTGGGGAGACACCGCCACCGCCAAGGCACCAGTTTCCCCAGGGCCAGCGCCTGCGGGCAAAGTGTAGAGCTCCTCCGGCCCAGATTGCAGTCGGGGAGCGGGTAACCGGAGGGAATCCACCGATACCATCAGACAACACAGGTGCAAGGAAGAGAGACGTCACCGTCACCTACCGGGAGTGCAGGTGCAGCCGTCTGTGGGACCGTCCTACCAGCCGTTGGTTTACCGTACAAACTGTGTCCGTGTCTCAGGCTGAGTGAGTACCACAGTGCCGCAAGGCACAGCGCTGCCCCCGCGTCCCTGCGCCCTCCAGGCCCTACACTTCACATCTCTTAACTGGGCCCCGGGATCACCAACCCCTACCCACGGAGGGGCAACACAACACCTGGCTGCTCCGCATCACCATCCCCGGGACCCCCACACTGAGCAGCGGTGGTGCAATCACCACAACCGTGGGTGGCGTCACGAACTATAATCCCAACAAACAACCCCCTTTCACTCACGGGCGAGGAGTGTCGCTCGAGACACCCCGGGATCCGGCCCACGGCTCGAGCCACCAGGAGCAGCTGCCGGACCCGAGCAGAAGGGGTGAGCGCGGTGTGCTGACACCCTCCTCCCCGCCCGCGACATATATATTACCATCAGTACCATTATACACAGGAGCTCTGTATATAGCGTCAGTGTACTATAATACAGTGATCACTGGTGATATGATACACAGGAATTCTGTATATAGTGTACAGTGATCACCATTGACATTATACACCAGAGCTCTATATATAGTGTAGTGTGTATGTGTACATGTAATACACTGACTTACCAGTGACAACATACACTAAATACAGAGCTCCTGTGTATGTGTATAGTGTACAGCCAATACAGTGATCACCAGTGTCATTATACACAGGCACTCAGTGTCAGTGTACTACCGTAGTAATACAGTGATCATCGGTGATATAGACAAGAATTCTATATATATTGTAAAAGGTAATACAATGATTACTGGTGTTATAAACAGGAGATCTGTATATAGGTAATACAGTGATCACCAGTGACATTATACACAGGAGCTTTGTATATAGTGTATAGTGAGTGTATATATGTTATACACTGACTTACCAGTGACGTCTCTAGCTGAAGTTATTCATCTTCGATTTTCCTCTTCATCTGGCACTGACTACTATTATTTCTTCCTGCCATGACTCGACTCTGCAGAAAATAACACACAGCGACCTATAGCTGATCACTCTGCACATTCCACACTCTTTCCCTAATTTCTAATACATCAGACTTTTGTTCCCACCCCCCCTTCTATCCTCAAAATTAAAATATATTACAGCAGTTAAAATATCCACTTATTTGCCATCATAAACCAATAATGTATGTTCCTTACTCTGGCCCCGTATAGTAATTATGTCCCCCATCCTGTTCCCCTTTATTTAATAAGATCTCCCATGCTAGCCTGCTATATTTAATGTCTCCCTTCCTGGCTTCCTGTATTTAATAATGTCTTCCATGCTGGGCCCCTATGTTCCTCCATCCCAGGCTCCTATATCCACTACTCTGTCCATTCACAGAGGGAGGAACAAAAAGAATCTTCTCACCTCCCTGCGCTCCCCCGGTGTCCTCTTGCAGCTTCATATCCGGCGTGGTCAAATGGCCACGCAACCCATCCACGGCCGTGTGATGACATCAGAGCACGACGAATAGCTGCGATGTTTAAAGATGTGATGCAGGCCAACATGCAAGAAAACATATTCAGACAGGCACTGACACATGCATGCAGATGGACACACACACACAGACACAGATGCAAATGTATGTAAACACACGCTTACATACATAGACACACAGATATACGAAGAGTGTCAGACAAATGCATGCAGACAGGCACACAGACATATGCACACTCATGCAGACAAGCACACACACACACACACGTTAACACATGAAATCATGCACAGATATGAGGATAGGCACACATATGTAGACACAGAAATGTGCACATACACACATATGTTTGCTTACATAAGTAGACATACAAATGTACAGACATGCTGACAAACACATAAACAGGCATATGTACACATAGGCAGACAGACATGCACACACAGAGGAATGTACATGTCGCGGGCGGAGGAGCGGACGCTACGCTCTCCCACTGCTCGGGTCCGGCCGCTGCTGCTACGGCTGCTGCTGCTTGGTGGTGGCTCGAGCGGTGGGCCAGATCCCGGGGACTCGAGCGGCGCTCCTCGCCCGTGAGTGAAAAGGGTGGGGATTGGATTGTGGGGATTTGATATTGTCCGTGACGCCACCCACGATTGTGTTGAGGTTGGTGACACCACTGCTGCTCTGGACGGGGATCCCGGGAGCGGTGACAGGGAGCAGCTTTGATATTAGTTCTCCCCTCCGTGGTAGGGGGTTGGTTGTCCCGGGGCCCAGTGATGGAGTAGGGATGGATGGCAGGTGGGTTAAGGGGCCTGGTGAGGTGCAGGGTCGCGGGGGCAGCGCTGTGCCGCATGGCACGGTGGTAGTCACTCAGCCAATGATGAGGACACAGTTCTCGGTAAAACATACGGCTGGATGGACGGGTCCCACAGACGGCTGCGGTGTTGTTTCTCCCGGCAGGTTGATGGTGGCTGCCTTTCCCTGCACCTTTGTAGTGTAACGGTTCCAATGGGTTCCCACCGGTAACCCACTCCCCAGCTTGAAGGTTGCTGAAGGAGCCCCTTTTGCCCGCAGGCTCTGGCCCTGGGAACTTTAGCCTTGGCGGTGACTGTGTTTCCCTCTCTCGGTTGGACGGTTGCCTTCTGTCGGGACTTGGCTGCTGGGAAACCCAGGAGGTTCCCTTCGCTAACGGATTTGGCAAATTCACGGCAACTCCTAGCCTTGCCGGGGTCTGTAAGCCCCTGCCGGATGGTGCTGGCTTCTCTTTGCGTACCGGTCCGGTACCGCCGGGCCACCGCCCGTCTACGGTCTTTACGGTTAGCTCCAATAGGCCACTCCTGCAGATGGTCACCACCATCTGCCAACCTTGCTGATCCGTCCGGGCCACACACCCGGACCAACTTCAGGCTCCTTAACTGCCACTTTCCTCCTTCCACTTTCACTTCCAACTCTAATCTCTCTCCACTCCTCAACTCATCTCCAAAATCATCTGCCTGCTTTTCCCGCCTCCGGGACTGTGAACTCCTCGGTGGGCGGGGCCAACTGCCTGGCCCACTCCCTGGTGTGGACATCAGCCCCTGAAGGAAGGCAACAAGGGTTTTTGTCTGACTTTGGTGTGCCTGACCGGAAGTGTGGGGTGTGTAGGTGTTGTTACCTGTGGCCCCTGGCTTGTCCAGGGCGCAACATACACACATGCAGACAGGTGCCCTTAAACAGTCACACAGACCTGCACAGGAACACATACAATAACCATGCAGACAGATGCATGCACACAGACATGCACAAGAACGCAGCCAGGCACAGAAAGCACACAGACACACACATATGTGGGCATACAAATAGGCAAACAAATGCAAAGACACGGACATATATGTAGACACAGGCACAAGCCTGCATACACTGTGGTGTGTGTACGTGGACACACTTATGTAGGCACATACAGACAAGCACATAGACACACAGGCAAATACATAAACACGTATACAGATATATACTCCTTTATACAAAAAAAAAGTCATAAAACAGACATATAAATATACACAAACATATGAAACGCCCACGCCGGGGCTTGCAGGGCTCGCACGGTCACCGGGCCGGTGATATTCGGGGTCAGGCTGTGAGTGGCCCGACCCGACTTCCGTGACCCCCGGCGGGTTTCAATAAAGAAGAAAGTCCGACCGTCAGTCCGGTATTACAAGGGGGGACGGAAGGAGGGTAACGGGGTCCCTGGGGGGGCTTGCCATCGCTCTTCCCCAGGAAACGGTACGGGACGGGGACGGGGGTGCTTGTAGCGCCACCCGTGGTTTGCGGCCAAGTGTTAAGCCGCCGCTGCGCGGTCTCTCTCCGGGGCAGGTGTTACGGGCAGCCGGATGGAATCGCTCCCCACGGGTGGAGCGGGGGAAGCCCCGGGAGGTTAATGAGACCCAGGGCAACAGTCCTCAGGGACACCGGGGGCACAGGGCGGCGGCATTACTCACAGCAGTCACGGTGTGCGGTTCCAGTGGTTCTTTATTTACAGTCCGTTTCACATCGCACCCTGGTCCTCGCCGCCTGTAGCCTTTGGTCGGTCCCGGGCAGGTAAGAGGAAGGGGTGTCCGGTGAGGTGTTCTGGGGGTCTCTCCCTTTCGGTGCGTTAGTGCCGTCCCCGTGGCATAGAGCATCTTGGGAACTCGCCGCCTCTCTGTCTCTCTCATCCCCGGTAGCGTACCTAACACAACCGCCACCGGGTACAACTTTCTCCAGGGAACCCCAGTCCTCAGCTCCATTCCCCTCCTCTAGGTGTTATCAGCCCTGGTCTCGTGGCATCTCCTCAACAGGAGCTGTTCTCTGGACGTCTGCTCTCCCTTGCAGCCCCTGACGTTCTGCCTAAACTTCTGTGTGCTCTGCACTAAACTCACTCCTTCAGGCCCCCCTCCCCTTGGTTGTCATGGGGACCTGCCTGTGTCCAGCCACCTGCTTATTAATGAGACAGGATGCGTCATGGACTCAGAACAAACTTCATGCTGCAAATGCTGTTAACTCCTTCCTGCCAGTGTGATGTTAGTGTGTTGTGGGGACCCTTCTTCCTCCTGCCCGGGAAAAATGGGGTAACATTTAATACCCTGTAACGACCCGTTTACAGGGGCGTTACACATACACTCATATTAAGGGAGCTTTTACCTTCCCCCAGCTTGTCTCCAGTCCTGCCCACAGGCTTTATTGAAGATTCTCTTCGGTAGGAAGCAGCAGTGTAAGGCGCGCTGCGTGACGTCAGAGCAGTCACGGTCTGTTAACTGACACGTCTGGGGCGGCACACAAACAACTGAAGGCGCAATCAGCCCTGGCTGACACAGAAACAGGCGGCCCTGACACAGCCACTGGTGGAGCTGCCTGGGGCCCTCTGCCATAGCCCAGCCAGCGGTTAACCAGCCCTATAGGAAACACGGGGGAGTCCACTGTGAACCCGGGGCCCTCCGTGGGATACCCAACTTTCCCAGTCCGACCCTGCATACTCACCTCTCCTCCGTCCCCCTCTGCTATTTCTCGTTCGCCCGCTGCTTGTACATCTCAACACAACACAGTGGTGACTGGCATGCACTCATGACATCATGACTGTGCTGAGCTGTCAAAGCACAGACACCAGCTGGACAATGATGAGAAGGGAGCGCTTCTCTCCGGCTCATCGTTACTTTTAACTGTATCAGCATCTGCGATGCCAATACATTTGAAAGTGCGATCCGGGGCTATGGGCCCGATACTGGTGCAGACACCGCGGGCAGCTGCCGACAGGCTCCCCTCAGCTCACAGGCCCCATAGCAGTGGCGTGGCCTGCCTTTATTGACATTACTTGTCAGGTACTCTGGCAACCAAAGGAGGAAGATTTCAACCACAACAGGTACGTCAAACATCAAGGTGAACTCTTGTTACTCTGTTGGGAGTTTCCTCCCATCTGTAATCTAACTTGAGTATAGAGCACTTTGCTCATATGAGCGCTCGATCAACAGATTGTAGTGGTGTCACCTGCATAAGTGTCACATCTGGATGGCTCATCTCCTGGAACTTGAAAACAGTGATTTTTTTTTTTTTTTTTTTTTGAAATGAATAATTTTAATTCATATAGAAATCAATAATGAATAAACTAAGACAGCACAGTTTAGTGTATGGATGTTTTTTGTTTTTTTGTTTTTTTTTTAATTTCTTTCTTTGAAATCCCTCAACATGACAGGTTAATTTCTTTATGGCCAGCTAGAAGACTTCAAATAAACAGCTTAAAAAGGTCAAAGGAAAAATTGTTAGGTCAAGTTAAAACTGTATTGGAGACACATCTTTTTAGTCTCTACATACCTAAACAAAAAACTGTTTAATATCAACTGCCCCCTATCCATAGGGAATTGCCCCTCCAAATAGGGCTTTTAAACAGCAGGGAGTTATGGTCCACCAGACACATAGGCTGGAGACCATTTTTTTTTTAGTTTTAAATTAAGAGATGCATTAGTGGGGCTGTGACAGGCCAGTACATTGGCAGTAACCTCTCCATAACATTTGGAGACACAGTTTGGAGTCTCTACCCCCCGTGTCTGTTGTGTACTGGCGCAGACTGTGGACTGCAACCCTCGCCCATGACTACCGCCCCTGGCCACTTTACATTTAGCGTAGTCTGCAGGATGCAGACATTTTGCAAGAAAGCGGGGGAGAATGTGACCGCCAAACTTCTGGAGATTCAGCCTGAAGAGCTTTGGAATTTACAAGAAGAAATCATCCATGAAGTTGTGGAAAGTTCCGTTGGGATGAATATCTGTGAAGATGATATGCCTCTGGTTTTAGGTCATGTAGAGGTGGTTGAAATTGAAGATTCTTTTGACAGTGCAGGAAGGACAGATGGGGAAGAGGGTCCATCTAGTGAAATTAGCGTAGACATTGAGTCGATTCATGTCGAAGACGTCTGTGGGTATGAAGAGATGGTGTCTGTTGAGGGATTGACTAAATATTTAGAGAGTATAACTAGTGAAGACTTTGGACAGAGTGAAGAAGATGCATCCACCTTCAACATCACTGAGTGTGGAGAGATGACAACTAAAGACTATGAAGCGATTCAGGCAGAGGAAGGCGTTCTCTCTCCAGAAGGAACAAGTAAAGAAGTTTGTGTAAGTTTGAAGAGTTTAAAGCCACTGTTACCGAAGTTTCATTGACTGACTTCAGTAAAAAATTTAAGGATAGTGGAGGTGAACAATTAGTATCTGATGAAGACCTGAAACTCAAAGACCTCTATGAAGAGTTTGTAGCTAAAGAAGAAGTCAGGATGCCAGAGAAGAAAAGAATTGTTGATAGAAATGTACAGTGTTATTGATGCTCCTTTGTGTTTTACAGGTGGCCGCATGGTTGAGCACAACCTTGATTTAAGTGGGGGTGAATGTAAGAAGGTGTCCAGTGCCCTGCTGTCCCTGACAAGGTCATGCCTTTATATTGTGATTAAGGGAAATGTTATTGACCTGTGTGTTTTTAGGGGTAATGTTCGGTAATGTGGAAGTGTCAAAATGTCTTACCATATGGGTTATGTTGCAGTGACTCAGCTACCACTAGATGGAAATGGGCTCCTTAGCAGGGAAGGGAGGCTCAAATAGAAGGTATAGGGCCTGTACCAAAAAGTTTAGCTGAATAGGCCCATCTCACAGTGAGGGGATATAGGAAGACATTTCCTGGTTTTAGTGAGGTAGAGAAGAGTAACAGAGAGAAGTGCAAGTAGCAGATGTAGCAGAGTGGAACAGTGTGGTGTGGAGGTGAACAGGGAAAAGGTTGAGCAGGAGGAAGAAATCAAGTGACCAGAAAACACGGAAGGCTTCAGCGAGGTAGAGCAAGGGACCAGACAGCGCCCTCCTCGAGTGAGAAAATGCGAATGGTGCAGACAGATGTTGGAGTTGGTGTTGAGTGACAGGGCCACTGACACTGCAGGATAGAAGACTCTACCAGTTATCCTGTGAAAGCAGCATAGCCATCAGGAGGAGAAGCACAGTGCCTAACAGCAGTGCCAAACACTCATCCTCTATGAAAGCCGGTGGGACTCTGTTAGGTGCCGTAATGGGAGAGCCAAAATGTGTAGTAAAGAAATTACCTGTTAAAGAATGTGGTGTCAAGCCTGAATATTAACTGTAAATGTTGTTTAAGATGAATATGCAGTAAAGCCATTGGCGTTTTAACTGATTTAACTACTCCGCTCATGAGGGGTTGATCAGAGGAGAAAGAAGCAGCAGATTGAGTTGATTTGGTGGGTGGTGATTGGGTAGGCATGGTAGTCTGCATTTTAACGCAGGGAGATTACCACAGTAATGTATGTTGTTTGCACATGTGCCAGGTCATGCATGTAGTAGTCAAATGTATTCATTTTTTGACTGTACTGAGTCATTTTTTACAATGATGGCAGATAAGGAAAGAAATATGGAGGTGGATGACAGACAGGTGCAGGGCTTGTGCTCCCACACCATGCCACTACAGACAAGATCCAACTCTGAGACCCATCTTGGAGCCTCTAGATTCAAAACCCTGTCAGGCAGATAGCAGAGCAGTATAGTAGCATCAATTGCCCCCTTCCCATAGGGTTTAAAAACACCAGGGAGTTACAATCCATACAACACAGGCTGCAGCCCGGCATTTAAATTTTAAAAATCAATACATGCCTGAGTGCCAGGTATAGTCCTCTTGCCCCCAGAAGACTGGCACTACAGACGAAAGCAAATTTGGAGACCTTACTTGGGGTCTCCACATTTCCAAAAATTAAGGTGAGGCAACAGGAAAGTGGGCCAAAAAAGCAACATGGCTGTGTGGGACTGCCACCAGAACAAGGCCTGAAAAAGCATTTTTTTTTGTCACTAGAGCAAGCAAGATGACAAACAAGCGTAGGCCTCTTGGTCACAGAAGCCTGCCACTACACTATCGCCTCACCTGCACAGTCTGGGACTGGGGTGACAAAGTCACTGGATATCCACCCATCTTTATGAACGTTAAGTGGTTTATGCTTTTAGGGGACAGCCGGCTGTGCCTATCAGTCAATATACCCCGAGCAGCACTGAAGACATGTTCTGAGAGAACGCTGGCTGCCGGACAGGCCAAAACTTTCAAGGCGTGACTGGCAAGCTCAGGCCACTATTCCATTTTTTAACACCAAAATGCAAAAGGGTCCAATCCCTTCAATATTGCATCTATATTGAGCTCTAGATAATCCAGCACCATCCTCTCTAGTCGTTGACTATATGTCAGACTTCTAGCCTGGTGTAAAAGATGTGTTCCAACAAGCATATAATTTGGTTCTGGCACTTGAACTGATGCTGCTAATGTTTCTGCATTGAGGACATAACATTCCCATAGTTGGAATTATAGAACTGTCATGTATGCGGTATGCCTCCCTGCTGGCTTGTGGAAAAGTACTGTTAAGGCCTGCGACACACATCCGTGCCGCCGGCACGTGTTTGTCATTTTTTGCACGTAGCGGCAGCATGGAGACACGTTAAGCAATGCTACCCTATTGCAGCAGGCACACACACGTAAAACCACACGGAACGTGTGTCCGTGTGCGTTTGCACGTGTGTGTTTTTCTAAATGCTGACATGTCAGTGTTTTCTCCGGCAGCTTAGGTGTCACTCGGCCCACACCCGTACCACATGGGTGTAGTGTGGATGCAGTCCCGTGTGACACGCGCCGGAGAAAACACACGTGTCTGTGAAAAAAACCCAAAACATTTACTCACCTTCTCCAGCCCTCCTGTCTCTGCCGCTGCTGCCTCTTGCTGCCGACCGCCGCTCATTATTCTCATTGAATATTCACTTCACTGCCTGGCAGCAGCAGCAGCAGCGGGGAGACGGGAGGGCTGGAGACCGAGGATCAGCACCACGGACAGCAGCGCGGACAGCAGGAAGGACCATGTGAGTATGTAAATTACCGGTTCTACGTGTGCTATCGCGGATAGCACAAGTAGAACACACGTTGCCCGCACGTACCAGAGACACGTACTTACCTGCACGCAACACGCAGGGGAAATACGTGTCTCTCGGCACGTGCGTGATTTTCACGTGAGTGTGGCAGAGGCCTCAGATGGTTTACAAGCTTGTTTTGATACTCCAGCATCCGCGCGTCCCTTTCTAGGGGTGGAAGTGTGGCGCCCTGGACAAGCCAGGACGTCACAGATACTGCAACAACACACCCCACACCCCGGCTAGGCACATCTAGGTCAAACAAAAATCCTTGTTGCCTCCCTCCAGGGGCTGATGTCCACACCAGGGGGTGGAGCCAGGCGGTTGGCCCGACCCACCGAGGAGTTCACAGTCCTGGAGGCGGGAAAAGGAAGGGAGTTGAGAGTAGAGTTTTGGAGTTTGAGGAGTGAAGTGGTAGCGGAGGAGACTGACGGTGTCCGGGTGCGTGGCCCGGGCACATACAGCAAGGTTGGTAGACGGTGGTGACCGTCTGCAGGAGAGGCTGATTGACGTGAACCGTAAGAACCGGGGAAGGCCGGTGGCCCGCCGGTACCGGATCGGGAAGCGAAGAGACGCCAACACCATTCGGCAGGGCCTATGGACCACGACCAGGCTAGGAGTTGCCGTAAAACCGGTCAAATCCGTTAGCGAAGGGAACCTCCGGGGTTTCCCAGCAGTCAAGACCCGATTGAAGGCAACAGCTCAAACCGTGAAGGGAAATACAGTCACCGCCAAGGCTACAGTTCCCAGGGCCAGAGCCTGCGGGCAAAAGGGGCTCCCTCAGCCTCCATCCAAGCTGGGGAGCGGGTTACCGGTGGGAAGCCACCAGAACCGAGAACATAACACAGGTGCAGGGAAAGGCAGTCACCACCAACCTACCGGGAGAAGAACCACCGCAGCCGTCTGTGGGACCCGTCCATCCAGCCGTTTGTTTTACCTTAGACTTTGTATTCATCATTGGCTGAGTGAGTACCACTGTGCCGTGCGCCACCGCGCTGCCCCCGCGAACCTGCACCTCACCAGGCCCCGTAACCCGCCTGCCATTCCTCCCTCACCGGGCCCCGGGACAACCAACCCCCCCTACCCACGGAGGGAAGAACAACATCCAAGCTGCTCCCTGTCATCGCTCCCGGGATCCCCGTCCAGAGCAGCGGTGGTGTCACAACCTCACCACAACCGTGGGTGGCATCACGGACAATAAATCCCCAAAACCATCCCCCTTTTCACTCACGGGCGAGGAGCGCCGCTCGAGTCCCCGGATCCGGCCCACCGCTCGAGCCACCGAGCAGCAAGCGAAGCAGCAGCAGCGCCGGACCCGAGTGTGGTGAGCGCAGCTCCCCTCCCCGCCCGCGACAGAAGCATCTTGCTAAATTGAGTCTTGTAGCATGGATATAACTGAGTGGCAATCCAGTAGTCAGCACTATTTCTAATCTTAATGATATCAACATTATGTTGCAAATAGTGCAGTAAGAAGGCACTCATGTGTCAGAAGTTTCCGTACAAAGACTAAAGGGGGCTTTACACGCTGCGACATCGCTAATGCGGAGTCGTTGGGGTCACGGAATTTGTTAGCGATGCCGTTGCGTGTGACACCGATAAGCGATTTTGCATCGTTGCAAAAACGTGCAAAATCGCTAATCGGCGACATGGGGGTCCATTCTTAAAAATCGTTACTGCAGCAGTAACGAAGTTGTTCCTCGTTCCTGCTCCGTGTGACACCGCAGGAACGAGGAAGCTCCCCTTACCTGACTCCCGGCTGCTATGCAGAAGGAAGGAGGTGGGCGGGATGTTACGTCCCGCTCATCTCCGCCCCTCCGCTGCTATTGGGCGGCGGTTCAGTGACGCTTCAGTGACGTCGCTGTGACGCCGCACGGACCGCCCCCTTAGAAAGGAGGCAGTTCGCCGGTCACAGCGACGTCGCCGGACAGGTAAGTATGTGTGACGGCTCTGGGCGATGTTGTGCGGCACGGGCAGCGATTTGCCCGTGTCGCGCAACAGATGGGGGCGGGTACCCACGCTAGCGATATCGGGACCGATATCGCAGTGTGTAAAGTAGCCTTAAGTCTAGCTGCCCAGACATGGATGTTTTTAACCTAGATAGTGGCATTTTAGTTAGTGACCCGGAATATTGAGATTTACCTTGCTGTTGTTTTACGGGCTTACATGCATTGGCCAATTCATAAACTAAAAATCTCATTTTTTCATATAGCAGTAATGCAGTACCAGAGTTCCCTTATACATTGATGGCATTGAGAAGTTTCCATACAGTCTAAGTCCATGTTGACTTTTTAGCATGTTAACACTCAAGCTTGCCTCCTTCTCTTCCTCTGTCTACCCACACCAATCATGGACAAAAGAGATGGGACCAATAACTTCTTCATCTCCACAGTTTTGTTCCCCAACACCTTTTCCTCCTCCATTTGGTGCTCAGCTCCTGTACCTTCACTACGGCGGGCTTTGCACATTACGACATCGCAAGCCGATGCTGCGATGTCAAGTGCGATAGTCCCCGCCCCTGTCGCAGGTACGATATCTTGTGATAGCTGGCGTAGCGAAAATTATCGCTATGCCAGCTTCACATGCACTCATCTGTCCTGCGACCGTCGCTCTGGCCGGTGACCCGCCTCCTTCCTAAAGGGGCGGGTCGTGCGGCGTCATAGCGACGTCACACAGCAGGCGGCCAATAGCGGCGGAGGGGCGGAGATGAGCGGGACGTAAACATCCCGCCCATCTCCTTCCTTCTCATTGCTGCCGGGACGCAGGTAGGAGATGTTCCTCGCTCCTGCGGCTTTACACACAGCGATATGTGCTGCCGCAGGAACGAGGAACAACATCGTACCTGTCGCTGCACCGGCATTATGGAAATGTCGGAGAATACACCGATTATGCGATAACGACGCTTTTGCGCTCGTTCATCGTATCAAAAAGATTTTACACACTACGACATCGCAAGTGATGCCGGATGTGCGTCACTTTCGATTTGAACACACCGACATCGCACCTGCGATGTCGTAGTGTGCAAAGCTGCCCTACCAGTTTCTCTGTTAACATGAGCCAACCTCCATCGATTGCCTACACTCTCCTGTCACACCCGCCAGTGTGACGACTGTCAGGACCTTCCAGGAAATGTTATCCCTTCCTCCTCCTCCTCTGCTTTCTCTTCTTCCTCTGGGACTCCAACCTCCTCCCGCAGATTATACAAAGTATGCTCCAACATGTAGATGAGCGGAATAGCGCTGCTGATTATGGCATCCCCAGCGGTAACCATGTTTGCAGCCATTTCAAAACTGTCAAGGAGGGTGCAGAGGGTCTTGATCTGTACCCACTGCACAAACGTGATGTCCCCTACCTCCGTACTGCGTTGTCCAGAGTTATGCGTCAAGGCGTACTGTAGCAGACCTTGCTGCTGCTGGCTGCAACATGTGCAGAGTGGAATTCCACCGTGATGGCACATCGCATATCAACCATTTAACTGGTACGCCAAAACTCCTTTCTATCGTTGCCAGTCGATTAGCCGCAGGCTGCGAATGGCAGAAGTGAGCACACACCAATTATACCTTGTGCAGCAGCAAATCCAGCCCAGGATACTGGGTTAGAAATTTAGAAATTTCTAACCAAGTTAGAAAAACTAGGTTCAGAACGTGAGCCATGCAAGGCACATGTGTGATTTCACCCAGGCATAGGGCCGCTGACAGATTTGCACCATCATCGCATACGGCCTGTTCCCTGGCTTCAGGTTCAGTGGAGACAGCCAATGATCAAACACAACCCAGATAGCTTTCCACATATCTGCAGCTGTGTGACTGCATTCTCCATACCTCCCAACTTTTAAAGAAGGAAAAGAGGGACAAAGTTTGCGGCGCGCGTAGCGCGCCGCGGCAAATTTTTAGGCCACGCCCCCTAACCACACCCATTTCACAGTCACGCCCATATCCACTCCCCATCCACACCCATTCAGCACAAACACGCAGGCAGCCGGCGGGCCTCCAGCACGGACACGCAGGCAGCCAGCGGGCCTCCAGCACGGACACGCAGGCAGCCGGCGGGCCTCCAGCACGGACACGCAGGCAGCCAGCGGGCCTCCAGCACGGACACGCAGGCAGCCGGCGGGCCTCCAGCACGGACACGCAGGCAGCCAGCGGGCCTCCAGCACGGACACGCAGGCAGCCGGCGGGCCTCCAGCACGGACACGCAGGCAGCCAGCGGGCCTCCAGCACGGACACGCAGGCAGCCGGCGGGCCTCCAGCACGGACACGCAGGCAGCCGGCGGGCCTCCAGCACGGACACGCAGGCAGCCAGCGGGCCTCCAGCACGGACACGCAGGCAGCCGGCGGGCCTCCAGCACGGACACGCAGGCAGCCAGCGGGCCTCCAGCACGGACACGCAGGCAGCCGGCGGGCCTCCAGCACGGACACGCAGGCAGCCAGCGGGCCTCCAGCACGGACACGCAGGCAGCCGGCGGGCCTCCAGCACGGACACGCAGGCAGCCAGCGGGCCTCCAGCACGGACACGCAGGCAGCCGGCGGGCCTCCAGCACGGACACGCAGGCAGCCAGCGGGCCTCCAGCACGGACACGCAGGCAGCCGGCGGGCCTCCAGCACGGACACGCAGGCAGCCGGCGGGCCTCCAGCACGGACACGCAGGCAGCCAGCGGGCCTCCAGCACGGACACGCAGGCAGCCGGCGGGCCTCCAGCACGGACACGCAGGCAGCCAGCGGGCCTCCAGCACGGACACGCAGGCAGCCGGCGGGCCTCCAGCACGGACACGCAGGCAGCCAGCGGGCCTCCAGCACGGACACGCAGGCAGCCGGCGGGCCTCCAGCACGGACACGCAGGCAGCCAGCGGGCCTCCAGCACGGACACGCAGGCAGCCGGCGGGCCTCCAGCACGGACACGCAGGCAGCCAGCGGGCCTCCAGCACGGACACGCAGGCAGCCGGCGGGCCTCCAGCACGGACACGCAGGCAGCCAGCGGGCCTCCAGCACGGACACGCAGGCAGCCGGCGGGCCTCCAGCACGGACACGCAGGCAGCCAGCGGGCCTCCAGCACGGACACGCAGGCAGCCGGCGGGCCTCCAGCACGGACACGCAGGCAGCCGGCGGGCCTCCAGCACGGACACGCAGGCAGCCAGCGGGCCTCCAGCACGGACACGCAGGCAGCCGGCGGGCCTCCAGCACGGACACGCAGGCAGCCAGCGGGCCTCCAGCACGGACACGCAGGCAGCCGGCGGGCCTCCAGCACGGACACGCAGGCAGCCAGCGGGCCTCCAGCACGGACACGCAGGCAGCCGGCGGGCCTCCAGCACGGACACGCAGGCAGCCAGCGGGCCTCCAGCACGGACACGCAGGCAGCCGGCGGGCCTCCAGCACGGACACGCAGGCAGCCGGCGGGCCTCCAGCACGGACACGCAGGCAGCCACAGTGAGGCGGCCGGTCGCCTTCACAGACAGGCGGCCGGCCGCCTTCACAGACAGGCGGCGGGCCGCCCGCACAGAGAGGCGGCCAGCCGCCCGCAGAGAGAGGCGGCCGGCCGCCCGCACAATGAGGCGGCGGGCCGCCCGCACAGACAGGCGGCAGGGGGGCGCCCGCACAGACAGGCGGCAGGGGGGCGCCCGCACAGACAGGCGGCAGGGGGGCGCCCGCACAGACAGGCGGCAGGGGGGCGCCCGCACAGACAGGCGGCGGGGGGCGCCCGCACAGACAGGCGGCAGGGGGGCGCCCGCACAGACAGGCGGCAGGGGGGCGCCCGCACAGACAGGCGGCAGGGGGGCGCCCGCACAGACAGGCGGCAGGGGGGCGCCCGCACAGACAGGCGGCAAGGGGGCGCCCGCACAGACAGGCGGCAGGGGGGCGCCCGCACAGACAGGCGGCAGGGGGGCGCCCGCACAGACAGGCGGCAGGGGGGCGCCCGCACAGACAGGCGGCGGGGGGCGCCCGCACAGACAGGCGGCGGGGGGCGCCCGCACAGACAGGTGGCGGGCCGACCGCACAGACAGGCGGCCGGCCGACCGCACAGACAGGCTCCGGCCGGGGGTGAGGGGGGAGGGAGGGAAATCAGCGCTGGGGAGATTCGTTTACTGTACCAGCAGCAGCACAGGCAGCGCTCCTCTCTATGCCACGTCTACTAGGATGGTAGGAGGGAAAAGCAGGGAGGCGGAGAGAGAGTGGGTGGGCGGAGCCCGGGAGCCGGCCGTCCCGCCCGTGGCAACGGGACAAACAACGTAAAGCGTGAAAGTCCCGCTGTATCCGGGACGGTTGGGAGGTATGCAGCATGTTAGAATGTGTACATAAGATCCCGCTGGTGGTGGCCGCAGCTTATAGGCCCCAAATCTGGTGACAGGTTCCCTTTAAAGTGAACCTGTCAGGTGCAATATGCACTCAGAGCCAGGAGCAGTTCTGGGTGTATATTGCTAATCCCTGCCTAACCGTCCCTGTATACACTAGCATAGATAAAGAGATCAAGAACAAATATTTTTAAAGATCTTATATCTTATGCTAATGAGCGCGGGGACTAGTCACAAGGGCGTTACTTCACTTGGCTAGTCGGCTCGCATAGCATGTTAGCATGTTATTACGCCCCTGTGTGAGTACTAACACGCTATATGAGCCGACTAGCCAAGTGAAGTAACGCCCTTGGGACTAGTCCCCGCGCTAATTAGCATAAGATATAAGCTCTTTAAAAATACTTTTTCTATAGATGCCTTTATCTATGCTAGTGTATACAGGGACAGTTAGGGAGGGATTAGCAATATACACCCAGAACTGCTCCTGGCTCTGAGTGCAGATTGCACCTGATAGGTTCCCTTTAAAGGGAAACTGTCACCAGAAATTTAGCAAAAAAAATAAAAGATTCCCCTCTGCAGCTCCTGGGCTGCATTCTGGAAAGGTTCCTGTTGCTATTGTGCCCCCTTTGAGACCTAAAATAATACTTTATGAAGTCTTACCTTTTTGTATGCAAATCTGTTTTTATGGTCACGGGGGCGGGCTGCCTGGCGTCCGTTATTCCCCCTCCTGCCGTTGTACGCCGTCCCCCATTGCTCATTTCCATACATGAGGACGCCTTCCTCATGTAACTGTCCTCCTGAAGTTTTGTGCATGCCCAGTGCCACTCTCGCGGGACTGAGCACTGTGCAAAGTGTGAACGCTTTTGAGGTGATTGCGCAGGCGCGAGATTATGGGCGGCGCTGTGATTGTCATCAGCAGCGTCATCCAAGTACCCACCCATAATCTCGTGCCCGCGCTTCTCACTCTGCCTCCACCGTTATGCGCAAGCACTGTCCATATGAACCACGTTACCTATTACCGTGGGCGCGAGATTATGGGCGGCGCTGTGATTGTCATCAGCAAAGTCATCCAAGTACCCGCCCATAATCTCGTGCCCACGCTTCTCACTCTGCCTCCACCGTTATGCGCAAGCACTGTCCATATGAACCATGTTACCTATTACCGTGGGCGCGAGATTATGGGCGGCGCTGTGATTGTCATCAGCAGCGTCATCCAAGTACCCGCCCATAATCTCGTGCAAGCAGTAATAGGTAACATGGCTCATATGGCCAGCACTTGCGCATAACGGTGGAGTCAGAGGGAAAAGTGCGGGCACGAGATTATGGGCGGGTACTTGGTTAACGCTGCTGATGACAATCACAGCGCCGCCCATAATCTCGCGCCTGCGCAATCACCTGAAAAAGCGTTCACATGCGCAAAACTTCGGGAGGACAGTTACATGAGGAAGGCGTCCTTGTGTATGTAAATGAGCAATGGGGGACTGCGTAAAGCGGCAGGAGGGGGAATAACGGACGCCAGACAGCCCGCCCCCGTGACCATAAAAACACATTTGCATACAAAAAGGTAAGACTTCATAAAGTATTTTTGTAGGTCTCAAAGGGGGCACAATAACAACAGGAACCTTTCTAGAAGCAGCCCAGGAGCTGCAGAGGGGAATCTTTTATTTTTATTGTGAAATTTCTGCTGACATGTTCCCTTTAACTGGTAGAGGAGCCAGGATAAAGCAGAGCTGAAGCTGTTGGGAAGCTAGGACCCAGCAGCTCTGCTCCACAGGCAGGAGACCACTGATCGGTAATAGAAGCCTGCAGATGCCACTCTGCATAGGTTATTGTCACTGCTATCTGCAGGAGATAAGTGCTGATTGCACGGTCTCCTCAGCTTCCTGACTCCCCGCGTGTCTGCAGCAGTGAGAAGCCGCACACGGGGAATCAGAGAACAGCTGCAGACAAACGCAGGCTCCGGGATTGGGGGGGGGTCGGCTCTGGTGCAGGGGGGGGGCTCTGCTGCAGGGGGGGGGGGTCGCTCTGCTGCAGGGGGGTCGCTCTGCTGCAGGGGGTGATTCATACCTCAGCAGCAGTCACAGGAGTAGGTGCGCGCTCGGCTCTGTAATGAATAGTAGAAGGGAGAAACAGCGAGGCGGGGCTACAGTGGGTGGGTGGAGCCGGGATAAACAGCCTCACGGGCGGGACCCGGGATCAAAGGCTCAGAAGAGGGACTGTCCCGCTGTATCCGGGACGGTTGGGAGGTATGCATTCTCTGATGCAGATTAATTTCAGCACTGCCTGAATGCGCTGAGCTGTGTGGAGGCAAAAGGATATGTGATGCCCTGGCCCGGCCAGGTAGTCACAAATAGGGCCCCGCATTACACCTGTCACCCATAGGTAGCATACAGCCAAACATTTAAACCCTAGTCACTCCCCTCAGGGCTTGATGGACACACCAGGGGGCGGAACCAGGCGGTTGGAAAATGCCCACCAAGGAGTTCAGACAGCCTGGGGTTGGAAAGTAAAGAGTACAGTTTCAGAGTTCAAGTTGGAGAGGTGTGTGAGCTGGAGCTGTGTGCAGCTCCAGCAGAGGAGAGAAACCAATTTGAGCAGGTGCCGGGGTAGGAGCCCTGGTACCTTTGGCAAGGAGGCAGATGGAGGTCTCCGTCTGCAGGAGCCGGGAAGACGGCTCGGTGGAACCGAGGTAAACAGGGACAGGGTTGTAGCCCGCCGGTACCGTCCCGGGGAACCGACTCAGAAACCGGAGAACAAAGGGGGTACTCAGACCCTGAAGCTAGGTCCAGAAGCTACTGGGGGCTAGCTAATTAACTGATTGTGGCCAGGACTAGAGGTCCTGTCCCACCCAAAGTCCCGACTGAAGGCAACAGCCCAACGAGGGGGATAAACGGCCACCGCCATGGCTCAGAGATCCCACGGGCCAGCGTTTGCGGGAAAAGGGCTCCTTAGGCGACAACAAGCCGGGAGCGGACTCTTGAAGTTGCAAGCACAGGCAGTCCACCATCCAACACAGGTGCGGGAGAAAGACAGAGACCCCCAGCCAAGTGGGGGACCAGACCGCAGCCGGCTGCGGGCACCGACCACCATCACCTTGGTTTACCAGAGACTAGTGTGTTTTCTTATAGTGAGTACAACAGCACCCTCCGGTCGCCCATCTCCCTGCACCGCCAAACATCCCCCCAACGGGTCCCGGGGCCACCATCCCTGCCCACGGAGGGGTTAACAACTTGCTGCATAACATCTCCCCCGGGTGCCCCGTAACTGCAGTGGTGGTGTCAACCTTCACCACATCCCGTGGGTGGCGTCACAAACTTAACACGGCTCCGGCCGTACATCTACATCCCCAAACCACAACCCCCCTTTTAGTTGAAGTGATCGCGAGTCCCCTGGGTCCGGAGACCCTCAAGCCACCCACTGAAGGTCCGGATCCGAGCGGCTCGGCCGCCGAGCACGTAGCGGTACACCTCAATTTCTGGCTTCACAAACAGGATACTTACCCATCCACTTACCTTGTGGAAGTGCGCCTTGTATTGAAGTCAACGGTGACCCGTTTGGCGCGAAGATTCCCGCCGGAGTCTTCTTCCCCGTGAAAAGAGCGCGAAAACTCTAGCACCGCCCCCTGGGAACACGGCCGGAAAGCAAGGCCGGAAGTCGAAAAACGATACTTACCGGCCGGCTAGTGGAGTGCTACGAAAAGACCAAGGGGGAGAAGCGGGAAGAGCTGATGTAACCATGGCTGATAAGTGCAGGGATGCCAGCACTCTGCAGACACACGTTCCTGGATCCAGCGGCAAGACGTGCCAGAAGTTCCAGGCCAAGGTCCACTCCATGTTGGCGGAGTGGACGTCGGAGATGAAGGGCCTGGTCACAACCGTTCGGGCATGCGAAGTGGAGGTGGTCTCAGAGGAGCAGGTAAGCAGTGACCCATGCCGCTATGTTCCCCAGGAACTGGCCTGCCAGGCTGAAGGGCCCGGCCTGCTGCCATCCACCACACCACCTCCCTCACTGCCCATGCCCACGACCAACGCCCCGACCGACCCATTACCCCTGTTACCGGTAGCGGAGCCCGCAGCGTCTGTGGGAGGGGGCCCAGACCTGGGACCCCCGGGCCTTACCTTTGTCACCCTCCTGGCACCCGTCTCGGCTTCCATCCCGGCTGCACCACTGATGACATCTTGCCCGGCCCCGAGCATTGCCGCAACAGAGATGATGACGGCTCCGGCAGTCCTCCCGGCCGCAACAGAGGCGATCCTCGCCCAGAGGTCGATCGCAGGAGCGATGCTAGTCGCTCCCAAGTACCCAGTCCCGGCTGTGGAGCAGCCGGAGTGCCCCTGCAGAGAGGAGGAGCAGGCCACTGAGCAGTAGGGCCCACGGCAGAATGTGAGTCCAGTCGTAGCCGGTGCCGGGGGCATCCGAGTGAGCCTGGCTCCTGGGCAGGAAGTGGCGCATGGAGCCCGTGTCCCATACTGGGAGCGGCAGCAACGGCAGCTGCTCCAAAAAATTGCTGTTTAAAGAAGAAAATTAGGTAGTGGTTCCCGGCTACCCTCTTGCCCGTCCCCGTTGGGACCTTGTTGACTTCCCATTCTAGTTTTACCCCGTTTATACAAAAACACATGGCCGAGAACTTGCAGGCCAACCCAAAAATTATTAGGCCTTGTAAATAGTCCCTGACCACCCTTTTTCATAGTCCTGCAGTCTCCGGAGAGGCTGGTTGGAGGAAGGGCCTGCGGAAAATTGTAGGCCGAGGTCCTGTCACTAGTGAGACACGGTTACTACCCTCTGGGTCAGGAGTCCTGTGGACGTGGGGCCTCTGAGAGAGACTGCCGGGTAAGGAACTTATTACCCGGCCCGTGTGGGCAAGACCCAGACCCGAACCCGGACTGGGGAAAAGGGGTGCTGACCTGGTTTTTAGAGGCAGCACCAGGGCTAGGTTTGTTTGCGTGGACAAAAATGAAAAGGACCCGGTCCTGTCCCGTTCCCGGTTAATAAAAATGTTTTAATGCAACGTTTAAGTAAACTGCCTCCCATAAGGAAAGAAAACAAAAATATGCTTAATTGTACAAAAGTTATTATACTTGTAAACATGTTTTTATCTTTTTCAGCTCAAAAAGCAAAATAAACCGGTGTTGGTCGGACAGCCCGCAGACGGTCTGTGGTTAACCAAGGGGGAGTGTGACTCCCTGGCCCGGCCAGGTAGTCACAAATAGGGCCCCGCATTACACCTGTCCCCCGCAGGTAACATACAGTCAAACATTTAAACCATAGTCACCCCCCTCAGGGCTTGATGGACACACCAGGGGGCGGAACCAGGCGGTTGGAAGACGCCCACCAAGGAGGTCAGACAACCTGGGATGAGAAAGTAAAGAGTACAGTTTAGAAGTTCAAGTTCGAGAGGCGTGTGGGCTGGAGCTGTGTGCAGCTCCAGCAGAGGAGAGAAACCAATTTGAGCAGGTGCCGGGGTAGGAGCCCTGGTACCTTTGGCTAGGAGGCAGACGGTGGTCTCCGTCTACAGGAGTCGGGAAGACAGCTCGGTGGAACCAAGGTGGACCGGGACAGGGTTGTAGCCCGCCGGTACCGACCCGGGGAACCAACTCGGAAACCGGAGCACAAAGGGGGGGTACTCAGACCCTGTCCCTAGGTCCAGAAGCTACTGGGGGCTAGCTAATTAACTGATTGTGGCAAGGACTAGAGGTCCTGTCCCACCCAAAGTCCCGACTGAAGGCAACAGCCCAACGAGGGGGATAAACGGCCACCGCCATGGCTCAGAGATCCCCTGGGCCAGCGTCTGAGGGCAAAGGGCTCCTTAGGCAACAACAAGCCGGGAGCGGACTCCTGAAGTTGCAAGCACAGGCAGTCCACCATCCAACACAGGTGCGGGAGAAAGACAGAGACCACCAGCTGGGTGAGGGACCAGACCGTAGCTGGCTATGGGCACTGACCATCATCACCTTGGTTTACCAGAGACTTGTGTGTTTACTAAAAGTGAGTACAACAGCACCCTCCGGTCGCCCATCTCCCTGCACCGCCAAACATCCCTCCAATGGTTCCTTGGGCCACCATCCCTGCCCACAGAGGGGTTAACAACTTGCTGCGTAACATCTCCTTTTTCCCCCGGGTGCCCCGTAACTGCAGCGGTGGTGTCCACTTTCACCACATCCCGTGGGTGGCGTCACGAACTTAACACGGCTCCGGCCGTACATCTACATCCCCAAACCACAACCCCCCTTTTAATTGAAGTGACCCCCGGGTCCAGAGACCCTCGAGCCACCCACTGAAGGTCCGGATCCGAGCGGCTCGGCCGCCGAGCACGGGGCGTTACAGATACTCTCTGCACTCTTTTAAACACATGTTACATTAAGGGAAAGGTTGAGGGCACAGGTACAGGCTCTAGAGGAGGTGCAGGAAGCAAAAGAGTAAGCAGTTGATCCAGAATTTTGGCCTGCAAACCTTTGGGATTTCCACACCTGGGAAGCAGCCCCTTCCCCGCCTGTCCCCACAGCCACCAGAGAAACCCAATGCCTACTCAGTGAGATGTAATGTCCATGCTTGCTGGTCCAGGTGTCAGTGGTGAAGTGCACCCTGGGTGACACAGAGTTTTCCAAGGAAAAGGTAATCTTGGCTGCAACTTGATGATGTAGCGCAGACAGCTTTATTAATGAAGTAATGGTGACTGGGCAACTGGTACTGGGGGACTGCGACAGCCAAGAGGTTTTGGAAACGTCTGCATCCAGCAGCAAGAAAGGAAACATTTTGTGGTCAACAATCTTAATGTGGTCAAGTTCAAGCACTTTGCTTACTCATGTCTGGGAGGAAATGCTCGTGACCAAACCTGCGTGACCGAGGGCTGGCTGCTATGCTGAGATAGGGTGGAGGAAGTGTACTGCCCCGTGCTCGGCAGCCGAGCCGCTCGGATCCTGACCTTCAGTGGGTGACTCGAGGGTCTCCGGACCCGGGGGTCCTGCGGTCACGTCGATCAAATAGGGTTTTGTGGTTTGGGGACGTATGTGTACGGCCGGAGCCGTGTTTAAGTTCGTGACGCCACCCACGGGATGTGGTGAAGGTAGACACCATCGCTGCAGTTACGGGGCACCCGGGGGAGATGTTTGGTAGCAAGTTGTTAACCCTTCCGTGGGCAGGGATGGTGGCCCCGGGATCCGTTGGGGGTGTTTGGCGGTGCAGGGAGATGGGCGGCCGGAAGGCACTGATGTACTCATGATTAGTAAACACACGAGTCTCTGGTAAACCAAGGTGATGGTGGTCGGTACCCGCAGCCGGCTGCAGTATGGTCCCCCACCCGGTTGGTGGTCTCTGCCTTTCTCCTGCACCTGTTTGTGATGGTGGACTACCTGCGCTTGCAACTTCAGGAGTCCGCTCCCAGCTTTGGTTGTCTGAGGAGCCCTTTGCCCGCAGACGCTGGCCAGTGGGATCTCTGTGTCGTGGTGGCTTTCTATCCCCCTCGTTGGGCTGTTGTCTTCAGTCGGGACAGGACCTCTAGTCCTGGCCACAATCAGTTAATTAGCTAGCCCCCAGAAGCTTCTGGACCTAGCTTCAGGGTCTGAGTACCCCCCTTTGTGCTCCGGTTTCCGAGTCGGTTCCCTCGATCAGTACCGGCGGGCCACTACCCTGTCCCGGTCCACCACGGTTCCACCGAGCTGTATTCCCGGCTCCTGCAGACAGAGGTCTCCATCTGCCTCCTAGCCAGCAGTACCAGGGCTCCTACCCTGGCACCGGTTCAGTTTAGGTCTTTCCTCTGCTGGAGCTGCACACAGCTCCAGCCCACACACCTCTCCACTTGACCTCTAGACTTGAACTTCACGACTAGACTAAACTTTCCCGCCCCAGGCTGTCTGAGACTCCTTGGTGGGCGTCTTCCAACCGCCTGGTTCCACCCCCTGGTGTGTCCATCAAGCTCTGAGGGGGGTGACTAGGGTTTTATATGTTTGGCTGCTGTCACCTTGTTAGGGAACGGTGTAATGCGGGGCCCTATCTGTAACTACCTGGCTGGCCAGGGCGTCACAGAAGGTGTTCATGACCTACCGGTGGACTGGGTGGGAGGTGTAGAGGGTAGATGGAATGCTGGATTGAAAACCATGTGGTATTCTCGATGTCTCACATGGATCTAAAGCACTAGGCACTTCCGTAATACGACAGACCCCCACTGTAGCAGGTATACAAGAGGAGGTTCTGCGGTCAGAGACCTGTATTACATTACTTTCAGGATGCAGGAGGAGCAAAAAGTGACAGACGATGTTGATTTGGTGGCCGGTGGCTAGGTAGGTCCTTTAGTCAGCATTTTAGAGCAGCGAGATTCCCAAAGTAATGCATGTTGGTTAAGCATGTGTCTGTTCATGCTTGTAGTTGTCAAATTATTACAATTTTGGCCTCTACTCAGTCGTTGTTTACAACGCTGGCAGATAACGGAAGTTGAGTCATCTATTGCAGTCTCAAAAAAGGGCCAGACTAGGCAAACCAGCCTGCGAACTGCAAACCCACAACCGCTGTTGAGGAGGCAGTGCTTCTCAAGGTTGCAGCACTAGGTGTTTGGACAGGAATCGCCACGGTAATATCCTCGGCTTCTACTCCTACTCCTTCTAGTCATCCGTTGAGCTACTCAGCTGCGTGCCTCTGGTTTCACACCAAGTGAGATCTACAGCTTCATTGTCATGCTCTATGTTGTCCCCTTCTCCTCTTCCTGACATCACAGCACAGTACGCATGTGACTCAGGTATCTGAGTCTCATCATCACCTCCATCCCCGGGGTTTAACGTCAGTTGACAAGGGTCAGAATCCTGCTGGAACCCTACTTCATCTGAGCAAGGATCTAAGACACAATGCTTTTGGGCATCGGTGCAGATGTTTTCCTCCTCAACAGTTTGGGAATCTTTGGAGCAGACCTGTGATGCCCATGGGATAGAATGTGTGAAGAGCTCTTGAGGCTCTCCCATGTCTGGTTCCCCACAGTCATTTTGGTGGTTGGAGATTTCTGATGCGGGTGCAAACAAGTGTAATTGGGGTGGCACCTCTGAGGAATACACTGTGTGTGATGTGGAGGACAATGAGGAGAGGCTATCTGATACAGTACTTGAAACCCACTACCAGCTGATGTTGATGAGCCTCATTTAGAAATTGTTCTCATTTCTCTTGGGACAGGCTGAGCCGGTGTTTGCTCACTAGAGCTTTGACTAACAGAACTTCCAACATGTACACATACAACACCTCGCCTATTCCCCTTTCTATGACAACCTCGTGTTGATTTACCACTCATGGTTAATGTACCCTTTCTCTTTTAAACAGATGTTTCACAACCCTATGATAATACCTGTCAGAGACCTGACACAAAAGAAATAATTTAGGTACTAAAAGTTAGAAGAACACCGTTTTACATTGTTCAACAGCAATTTCTAAGCAGGCACCAATATGTATAAATTTATTTCAGTGTGTAATTTACAGCAGACCCAGAAAAGTAGTAATAAATAGGGATGATCGAATACTTCAAATATTCGGCTTCGCAAATATCCGACGAATAGGTCGCCGCTATGCGAATATTCAATGCGCAATGTAAGTGTATGGGAAGTACAAATAGTTCCGAATAGTTGTTATTCGGGTTTCCCATAGACTAAAGGGTGCCTTACATGCTGCGACATCGCTAGCGATAGCACCCGCCCCCGTTGTGCGTGCGACACCTGTCAGCTCCACGCAGCTAATGAAGGGAATAGCGCGATCAGCTGTATTCAACGGTGGCCGCGAGTAACCTCAGTGACAGCTCAGCTGATCGCGCTATTCCCTTCATTAGCTGCGTGGAGCTGACAGGAGCGGCGGTGTCTTCTGCAGCTCCGGTCACCTTCATGCAGCACAGCTGGAAGCGACGCTGGACCATCCTGGATAACGCCGGACATGGAGGGCTTTTTCGGGCTTATAAAATTGGTGAACAAGGCAATTCGTTAGTGTTTTTTTTTCTAATAAAGGATTGTTCGTGTGTGTGTGTTTATTTACTGTAATTTACAGATTAATCATGGAAGGTATCTCGGGGAGACGCCTGACATGATTAATCTAGGACTTATTGGCAGCTATGGGCTGCCAAAAACTCCTTATTACCCCGATTTGCCAACGCACCAGGGCAAATCGGGAAGAGTCGGGTACAGTCCCAGAACTGTCGCATATAATGTATGCGGCAATTATGGGCGGCTGCTGACTGATATTGTTAGGCTGGGGGGCTCCCCATAACGTGGGGCTCCCCATCCTGAGAATACCAGCCTTCAGCCGTATGGCTTTATCTGGCTGGTATTAAAATTGGGGGGGACCGCACGCCGTTTTTTTAAATTATTTATTTATTTATTTTACTGCACAGTATAGACACGCCCACCGGCTGCTGTGATTGGGTGCAGTGAGACAGCTGTCACTCAGCGTGGGGGGGCGTGTCTGACTGCAACCAATCACAGGCGTCTGTGGGTGGGAAAAGCAGGGAATACGAGATTGATTAAAGAGCGACCGGCATATTCAAAGTAATTGTTGCCGCGTATTCTCTGCACAGCTGTTCCTCGCCGCGCTGATGATCGGGGAGTAGTATGAGCCAGGGGAAGAAAAAAACCGAGCACCAATGTAAGTATGACTGGGAACAGCAGAAAAAAAGGTAAGTATACGGAATTTAATTTAAAAAAAAATAAAAATAAGATCGCTAGTGTAAAAACGCACACGCACGAAACGTGCTGAAAACGGACATACTCCGTGTGCGGTCCGTGCAGGCACGGACCCATAGACTAAAGTGGGTCCGTGCCTGCGTGCTGCCGGCCAAAAACTGACATGTCGTCCGGGTAGAAAAGCGCACACATGTACTTACCACACGGTCACACGTTCCGTGTGATTTTACGTGTGTGTGCCATCTACCATTGAATAACATGGGTCTCCGTGTGTACGTGTCTCCGGTACGTGCAAATACGTACCGCACACGTACAAATTAAACGGATGTGTGTTGCGGGTCGAAGGCAATTTAAATTGGCAAGATGCAGTGTATAGATACTGCACTAATAATTTTTTTTTTTAAGACCGCTGATCATACGTGGCTACAACCTTAGCAGTGTTTTTAAATTTTTCTAAAGGCCATTACAATTGCCAACATATAGTGTGTACACTACACTATTTTTTTTTTTTATAGACTACCAATAACGCGTGGCTACAGTGGCTAGAATTAGAGCGGTCTTTTTAAATTTTTGTAAAGGCATTTAGAATAACCTACATGCAGTGTAAATATAAATGTTAATGATCTTTAAATCTTACCTCTTGAAATGATAAATAAGGTTTATTAACATCCAGGATGGGAATATTTCCTATTATTGGCCACGGTTTTGGACCAGGAGGATAATTCGGGTGAACACGTTCCTTCTGTTTATGTGCAACAATTGCCACGAAGAAAAATGTGATGAGAAACAGAAGAATTGTGACTGGATCGAGGGGCCACATATTCCCAGATATATCTGTGGTGGATAAATGAGTCTTATATTACTGTGAATGGTTTATAGCTGAGGGCATGTACCTTCCTCACCACTTATGATCACAGGATTATGTAACATTTCAGATTCAGACACGTCTTTCATATCACCAACATTGCACAAATAGCAGAGCCAGATCAAGAAACCTTTACATCATTTTTTTCTACCTTTTTAAAGTTTCTAAACATTTTTTAGAAAGTTCTTCCAGTAATCAAAAATAACTACAAAACCAATTATTGGTATTTGACCCTTAAGGGGGCTTTACACGGTAGCGATATTGCTAGCAATTTGTTGCGATAGCGAGCGTGTAAGTACCCGCCCCCGTCGCGCATGCGATTGTTTGTGATCGCTGCCGTAGCGAACATTATCGCTACGGCAGCATCACACATACTTACATGGTCGGCGGCGTCGCTGTGACTGCCGAACAATCCCTCCTTCAAGGGGAAGGGACGTTCGGCATCACAGCGACGTCACCACAACGTCACTAAGCGGCCGGCCAATCAAAGCGGAGGGGCGGAGTTGAGCAGGACGTAACATCCCGCCCACCTCCTTCCTTCCGTATTGTGGCCTGCGGCAGGTAAGGAGACGTTCCTCGCTCCTGCGGTGTCACACATAGCGATGTGTGCTGCCGCAGGAGCGACGAACCACCCGCATAAACAACCCTTACCGATTTTTGAGTTTGGGACGACCTCTCCATGGTGAACGATTTTCACCATTTTTGAGGTCGCTTAAGGTCGCTGGTCAGTGTCACACGCTGCGATATCGTTAATGACGCCGGATGTGCGTCACTAACAATTTGACCCCGACGACAAAACATTAACGATATCATAGCGTGTAAAGCCCCCTTTAGTCAAAGGTTTTCCACCATTGTGACTCAGGGGAGCATCTCACAGAAGAGACAACGCTTGGTTCCTCAAAAGAGAAAAATATGTCTTATCCGGTGACTCCATTGGAAGGCAAATGGAGGCTGTGTCTTATAAGCCAAATGTAGCTTACATGGGTATGGTGGAGAGGGAGTGTGACGCCCTGGGCAAGCCAGGGGTCACAGGTCATCCCACCACCACACCCTACACCCCAGTTAGGAACACCAAGGCTACCAAAATCCTTGTTGCCTTCCTCCAGGGGCTGATGTTCACACCAGGGGGTGGGCCAGGCGGTTGGCTCCGCCCACCGAGGAGTACACAGCCCTGGAGGCAGGAGGAACCAGGCAGTCAGCTCAGGGAAGAGCTTGAGTCAAGTGAGGGAAGTGGAGGAGTGAAGTTCAAGTTAGAGTTGAAAGTAGAAGTGAAGTAGTAGTGAGCTAAAGAGAGAAGCTGAAGTGACAGTAGTAAAGCCTGAAGTTGGTCCGGCTGTGTGCCAGGACAGTGACAGCAAGGTCAGCAGACGGCGGTGATAGTCTGGAGGGGGACTGCTCGGAGGTTGCTGGAAGGACCGCGGACGGGTAGTGACCCGGCGGTCTGGAGCAGTATAGGAAGAACAGTCAGCACCAGGGCAGGGGCCTTTCGGATCCCAGCAAGGCTAGGAGTCGCCATAATTTGCCAAATCCGTCAGTGAAGGGGACGTCTGTCTCCAAACGACCAAGTCCCGATTGAAGGCAACAGTCCGACCATTACGGAGAGACACCGCCACCGCCAGGGCACCAGTTTCTCAGGGCCAGCGCCTGCGGGCAAAGTAGGGCTCCTCCGGCCCATATCCAAGCCGGGGAGCGGGTTACCGGTGGGAATCCATCGCTACCAATACAGAAACATTAGGTGCAGGAAAAGGGACATCACCGTCACCTACTGGGGAAAGCAAGTGCAGCCGTCCGTGGGAACCGTCTTTCCAGCCGTGTGTTTTACCGAAAACTGTGTCCACGTCTCAGGCTGAGTGAGTACCACAGTGCCGCAAGGCACAGCGCTGCCCCCGCGTCCCTGCACCCCACCAAGCCCTGCATCACCCACCTCATCACTGGGCCCCGGGATCACCAACCCTTACCCACGGAGGGGCAACACAACAACTGGCTGCTCCATACCATCCTTCCCAGGATCCCTATGCAGAGCAGCGGTGGTGTCAATAAATCACCACAACCGTGGGTGGCGTCACGGACAATAACCAATCCCCACACCCAAAATCCCCTTTCACTCACGGGCGAGGAGCGCCGCTAGAGTCCCCGGGATCCGGCCCACCGCTCGAGCCACCGAGCAGCAGCAGGCCGCAGCAGCCGCGGCAGCCGGACCCGAGCAGCAGTAGGGAGAGCGCGGCGTCCCCTCCTCCGCCCGCGACAGGAGCAGTGCTGGTGCTTATGTTGGGCTGTGCTCGCTGCTGGGGGGAGTGAGGCAGGGGCCATCCTGAAAATGTCGGTGGTGCAGGCTTCAAATAATGGTACCTGGAGTCGGCGCATGCGCAGATGGAGCTCTCAGCTGAAGATCTCATCTGCGCATGCGCCGCCTCCGGTCCATTGATCACCCAGTAATGAACTTAAGGAAAATGGTGCCTGGAAGTGGCACATGCGCAGATGAGATATTGGCTCGTCATTGAGCAGATAGCTCAATCTGTGCACGCGCTGACTCCAAGAGCCATTTTTTTTTAAGCCAACAGTTTATCGATGCTCCTGCCTGACAGTGCCATCAACAAGCAAACGGGATACCCACTATACCACTTTCATTATCGCCCTACTCCAGCACTGCCCCTGCCTCCTATGACCTTGCTCAACTTCTGCTGCCGCCCCCCCCCCCCACCCTCCCCTGTTAAAACACCACCAGAATTCAAGACGGACCCCCCTTTTTTTATTTCAATTTGGGGTGCATCTTATAATCTAGTGCATCTTATAAAACAAAAAAATAGGGTACCTGTCAGGCTGCCAGCAGGGGGAGCTGGAGTCCTGCAGGGAAAGACACTACACGGAGCTGAATGAGCAAGGAGGGGAATTCACAGTGTGTGCTGCTGATGTAGTGTCTGTAAGCATCAGCCAGACAGCTGAAGCTGTGGGGCATGCGGGGGATGGTTAGACGGGTCCGGGTCATACACAGTACGCGCAGCAGGAAGACCGGAGGAACTAGCAGAGGAGGAGTCGAGATCATGCCGAGGTCAGTACCAGAGGAAACAACCGAGTGGGGAGGTAGGAGAGAGGGGAACAACCGGGGCTATTGTGGGAAGGAAGGAGGTGGGACAGAGGAATGGCAGAACGACTAGGAGACAAAACACAGACGGAGGCTTAGGGAACAGAGAAGGAACGGATAAGGATCACACTTTCAGGGACAAACACTCACAGGCAAAGCAGCGGTAAGCCTATAGCCACTGCTGGTTCACCGGAGATGACAGTATTTAAAGCATCCAAGCTCCGGAAGTGAGGCCCGGGAGAAGACTCCACCCCCTAGCCATGTGGACGAAGAGGGGAAACCGTGACAGTACCAAGATAAAATATCTTTACTAAATTAGGTTTATTCCTCTTGGCAGCCTCCGGCTTTTAGTTATAGAGGTATGTCTTCAGTCAATGCTCAGTACAGACTGTGCTCCGGCTCCAAGCACGCCCTGGAACATTGACTGACAGATGCCTCTGGATCAGATAATATCAGTAATATGCTCACTGTGAGGATTCATCTGTGCTTACCAGTTCCAGCAGTCATCAGATGACTACTCATATGCAATTTTCATATTCATGTGCTGATTATCTTTTCGTCATGCTTCTCTAAATGAAGCAGGGGACTGTAGTTTTTGAGAGATTAAGAAAACATTGAGAAAATGATGAGTATCTTGTTGCTACTTGATTGAACATTGCATATGAGCGGTCACGTGAGGACTAGTCAAGCCACTTAAGCTGTGTATAGGAGGCACCAAACTGGATTTTCACCCGAGGTGCAAGCAAAGTTTAATTGTTGCCTGCTTTCCTTGCCTGAGGTCACCAAGAAGGCAAAAAAGCTGTCCCTTCTCTTCCTCTCCATGATCACTTCGCAAACACCGGAATGTCAGTCACACTGCGGTGGTTGAGCTGCCACGGCACAGTGTCAGTGATTGATGGTGGTCCGAACTTGTCCGGTGATGTAAAGCAGGAAAACAGTTAAACTTAGTTTTTAAATATGTGTATTCAACCTTTTGTGCTTTTTCCGTTATCATTAAAACAGGTATTAGGAGGCTGAAAAAAGCTCCAAGAATACCTTAGAGATTACATTTCTGATAAAATGTTCTTGTTAGGATAGACAGATACTGTAGATGCCTGATGATAAGGATTAAAATGTAGTAACTATCAATGACCCTGTAGCAAAGAAGTTAACAAGATATTGAGAACATGCCATCCTACCTGGAGTCCTGCAGTGACGACAGCACAGAGAACACAACGCGCTGATCCAGTCTCCTCTCTTCTGTCTTCAGGACATGGAAGATTTTTATATCAAGATAGGAGATTATCACACCTGTAGCTCCACCCTGTAATTAACCCTGGAAGGTGTGAGTTTATGTGCCAATAATCTGCCAAACACAATAAAGTATATACTGCATGGTAGAATAACGATGGAATATAATATACAGATAATGAATTTCCAACAAAAAAAAAAACACTAACGAGCAAGTGCATAAGAGGTGCAGACCGGATATCATTGTGCCCCGAGATCACACCGACTCCCACTGGAGAACAAACAATATCCCTGCACTCTGTGGCATTGTTCCACAATCAATAGCTCCTCCATAAGTATAAGATAAGCAATAACCAGAATACAGTTGTATCAATGAGCTGTAATTTAGAGTAAAAGAGTCCTTAAAATCAAAGTTATCATTTTTATCAGACATTCTTATTTTGACTAACTTGTCAATTTGTCTTCAAGAATGGGGGCATTAGTGGTGTTCCATCTTCAATTACTCCATTTGCTTAGTTATTTTTGTCTTGGGGGGGCAGCATCATTTATAAATAAAGTGATTTGCGGATTTTCAAGTTATCTATCAAATGAGATGAAGTTGTGTATAAGTAGAGAGTCCATTTATGTCCATGATGTAGATTTTGCTGCTCCACCGAGCCATCAGTATCACCGAACCTGCCTCCTATGACCCCGCCCCGCTAAGCCATACAGTTAGGTCCAGAAATATTTGGACAGTGACACAATTTTCGCGAGTTGGGCTCTGCATGCCACCACATTGGATTTGAAATGAAACCTCTACAACAGAATTCAAGTGCAGATTGTAACGTTTAATTTGAAGGATTGAACAAAAATATCTGATAGAAATTGTAGGAATTGTACACATTTCTTTACAAACACTCCACATTTTAGGAGGTCAAAAGTAATTGGACAAATAAACCAAACCCAAACAAAATATTTTTATTTTCAATATTTTGTTGCGAATCCTTTGGAGGCAATCACTGCCTTAAGTCTGAAACCCATGGACATCACCAAACGCTGGGTTTCCTCCTTCTTAATGCTTTGCCAGGCCTTTACAGCCGCAGCCTTCAGGTTTTGCTTGTTTGTGGGGCTTTCCGTCTTAAGTCTGGATTTGAGCAAGTGAAATGCATGCTCAATTGGGTTAAGATCTGGTGATTGACTTGGCCATTGCAGAATGTTCCACTTTTTTGCACTCATGAACTCCTGGGTAGCTTTGGCTGTATGCTTGGGGTCATTGTCCATCTGTACTATGAAGCGCCGTCCGATCAACTTTGCAGCATTTGGCTGAATCTGGGCTGAAAGTATATCCCGGTACACTTCAGAATTCATCCGGCTACTCTTGTCTGCTGTTATGTCATCAATAAACACAAGTGACCCAGAGCCATTGAAAGCCATGCATGCCCATGCCATCACGTTGCCTCCACCATGTTTTACAGAGGATGTGGTGTGCCTTGGATCATGTGCCGTTCCCTTTCTTCTCCAAACTTTTTTCTTCCCATCATTCTGGTACAGGTTGATCTTTGTCTCATCTGTCCATAGAATACTTTTCCAGAACTGAGCTGGCTTCATGAGGTGTTTTTCAGCAAATTTAACTCTGGCCTGTCTATTTTTGGAATTGATGAATGGTTTGCATCTAGATGTGAACCCTTTGTATTTACTTTCATGGAGTCTTCTCTTTAGTGTTGACTTAGAGACAGATACACCTACTTCACTGAGAGTGTTCTGGACTTCAGTTGATGTTGTGAATGGGTTCTTCTTCACCAAAGAAAGTATATGGCGATCATCCACCACTGTTGTCATCCGTGGACGCCCAAGCCTTTTTGAGTTCCCAAGCTCACCAGTCAGTTCCTTTTTTCTCAGAATGTACCCGACTGTTGATTTTGCTACTCCAAGCATGTCTGCTATCTCTCTGATGGATTTTTTCTTTTTTTTCAGCCTCAGGATGTTCTGCTTCACCTCAATTGAGAGCTCCTTAGACCGCATGTTGTCTGGTCACAGCAACAGCTTCCAAATGCAAAACCACACACCTGTAATCAACCCCAGACCTTTTAACTACTTCATTGATTACAGGTTAACGAGGGAGACGCCTTCAGAGTTAATTGCAGCCCTTAGAGTCCCTTGTCCAATTACTTTTGGTCCCTTTAAAAAGAGGAGGCTATGCATTACAGAGCTATGATTCCTAACCCTTTCTCCGATTTGGATGTGAAAACTCTCATATTGCAGCTGGGAGTGTGCACTTTCAGCCCATATTATATATATAATTGTATTTCTGAACATGTTTTTGTAAACAGCTAAAATAACAAAACTTGTGTCACTGTCTAAATATTTCTGGACCTAACTGTATATGGATTGTAAGGCACACCCCAATTTTACCCCCAGTTTTGGGGAAATAAAAAAAGTGTCTTATAATCCGGAAAATACAATAGACCAAGTTGTGTTTAAGTAGAGTCGATACAAGCAAATTTTCAATTTTATTTGCAGGATGTAGATTTTGTTGCCCTTGTATTTGGATATTTCCCCTTAATTTAATTCTCGTTCCAGCTGTTGATATTCCTGAATCATTTCTTAGGGTACCTACACACACACACACACACACACATATTTTATTGATGCTGTTCTGGTTTTGGTTTTTTTTTGTACCAAAAAAGGTTGCAGCTAATTGTTTGTTAGGAGGCAATAGATTAACGTTAGTTCGTAAAGATTGGTGTTTTGCACGGCACTCTGGATCAAGGATTCACTGGAGTAAGATGCACCAAATTCATTACGAGGCTTGATATTTTTAGATCTCTCACCTGTTATGCACCAGCGTAAGAAATGTATTCCAGTCGGGACAGAAGCAGTTTCAGCCAGGAACTTTACATGTCTATTATGCTACACTGACTCAATGTTTTGCACGGCAGTTGGCTCACAGGATGACTCCTAGTCAACTACAACCAGGCTACCTATGTCCCTGCACTCCTTGCTCTCCCTTTCTGCAGGGATGCGCTGTCACTCACCACCGTGGCCGGCTTCCTCTATGCTGCCCTGTGTACCTGCACTTCTCCTCATGGGTGCCTAATCTTTCTCTCTCCCGGAATTTTTTCGCATGTCACAGGACCTACGAGAGCGCTCTTCGGGATTGCGTACGTGCCAATGTCTCTCTCTTAAAGGGCCAGCGCACCACTCCAAGAAGTGCATCTCAGCCTATCACTGTGAGGGACTGGATATTTAGGGTACACTCCCACTAAGGGAGGGGCCTGTTCAACATCATCCATTCCCAGTCAGTTGAGTTCTGTCTAGCCAGTAGTCCTGTCTGCTTGTCCTGTCCAGTCCAGTCCTGTTCCTGCCTGTATCTGGCTCCAGCCAATCCTGGCTGTTGGCACGTAGTTCCAGTCCTGTTCCTGCCTGTATCTGATTCTTTAGTGATTATGTATCTGATTCCAGACCATCCTGCCTGTTGGCACCTCACTCATTCTAGTCCTGTCCCTGTACCTGGTCCCAGTTATTACTGTGGAAATAAGGCACTCCAGTACTTCTAATTTGTGCTTAGATAGGGTCCAACCCTGTAATCAATTAAGAAGAGAATCCGTCACTTAAGGTTGGTAGTTGAAGAGAAAGAATTTATTTTAACAGGCGTGATATTTTGTGTGACAATCAAAATAAATAACATTTTGATCACATTTGACCTTCTTCAGATCAGTACACAATATAGATACAATAATAAACAAAATTTATGTCATTATACGAAAAAAAAATTACAAACATATTTCTCAATCTTCCAAGCTTTCACATAGAGAGCATATATGTACTATTCATGAAGACAAACATTTTTACAGACATCAGAAAAGCAGGCTATAATAAAAGAAGGAAATGCTGAAGAATCCATGTGATGCTGGAATGCAGATATTCAAAATAAAGTGTAAGAAAAGCAAAATTCCTATAAAAGGTAAACATAAGTTTAAAATGGTTTCATTATCACCAAATAAAGATCTGGCAAAAATTAAGAGACCACTGCAAAATTGTCAGCTTTTCAGATTATTCTCTTTATATTGTTGAGTATATTTGAATAAAATGTAAATTGTTCTTTTATTCTATAAACTACTGACAACGTCTCCAAATTTCCAACAATACATTTTGTATTTATTTTCTGAAAATGAGAAATGGTGAAAATAACAGAACAATGCATTGCTTTCAGTCCTCAAATAATGCAAAGAAAACAAGTTCATAATTATTTAGAAACAGCAATACTAATAATATTTTAACTCAAGAAGAGTTCAGAAATCAATGTTTTGTGGAATAACTATGATTTTTAATCCCAGCTTTCATGCATCTTGGCTGCTTTCCACCAGTCTTTCACACTGCTTTTGGGTGACCTTATGCCACTCCTGGTGAAAAAATGTAAGCAGTTCTTTGTTTGATGGCTTGTGACTATCCATCTTCCTCTTGATTACATTCCAGAGGTTTTCAATGGGGTTCAGGTCTGGAGATTGGGCTGCCCATGACAGGGTTTTGATGTGGTGGTCCTTCATCCACACATTGATTGACCTAGCTGTGTGGCATGGCATTGTTTTGTATTGTTGGCCTACTAGGCATTGCTCCCACCTGGCCAGAATCCTACTCCACACTGATGAGGGGCAATATCCCAAAACAGCTGTCTGTGGATGGATACCTGGCCTTGGTATTTCCCTTGTCATATCTTTAAACTTGTCAAAAAGTTGGATATTGACTAAAAGGACCACTTCATATGGTGGTTATGGTGGTCTCCTAAAAAGAGCCACTCCTTGGCTGGGTCCTTCCCGGAGGGATATCTGGCTGGGTTCTGTGTCGAGACTCCTAACAGAGGCTCCACTGACTTTTTTGATTTGCATATTTCCCAGGGGGCAATGTACCTAGGATTTCACTGTATTGAGCGCCCTCGCTGGCTGCCGGCAGTGTTTTCTCTGGCTGGTCTCCCCGAGATCAGTGATTGTTTTGTATTGTTGGTCTACTAGGCATTGCTCCCACCTGGCCATAATCCTACTCCACACTGATGAGGGGCAATACCCCGAAACAGCCGTCTGTGGATGGATACCTGGCCTTGGTATTTCCCTTGTCATATCTTTAAACTTGTCAAAAAGTTGGATATTGACTAAAAGGGCCACTTCATATGGTGGTTATGGTGGTCTCCTAAAAAGAGTCACTCCTTGGCTGGGTCCTTCCCGGAGGGATATCTGGCTGGTTTCTGTGTCGAGACTCCTAACAGAGGCTCCACGGACTTTTTTGATTTGCATATTTCCCAGGGGGCAATGTACCTAGGATTTCACTGTATTGAGCGCCCTCGCTGGCTGCCGGCAGTGTTTTCTCTGGCTGGTCTCCCCGAGATCAGTGATTGTTTTGTATTGTTGGTCTACTAGGCATTGCTCCCACCTGGCCATAATCCTACTCCACACTGATGAGGGGCAATACCCCAAAACAGCTGTCTGTGGATGGATACCTGACCTTGGTATTTCCCTTGTCATATCTTTAAACTTGTCAAAAAGTTGGATATTGACTAAAAGGGCCACTTCATATTGTGGTTATGGTGGTCTCCTAAAAAGAGCCACTCCTTGGCTGGGTCCTTCCCGGAGGGATATCTGGCTGGTTTCTGTGTCGAGGCTCCTAACAGAGGCTCCACGGACTTTTTTGATTTGCATATTTCCCAGGGGGCAATGTACCTAGGATTTCACTGTATTGAGCGCCCTCGCTGGCTGCCGGCAGTGTTTTCTCTGGCTGGTCTCCCCGAGATCAGTGATTGTTTTGTATTGTTGGTCTACTAGGCATTGCTCCCACCTGGCCATAATCCTACTCCACACTGATGAGGGGCAATACCCCGAAACAGCCGTCTGTGGATGGATACCTGGCCTTGGTATTTCCCTTGTCATATCTTTAAACTTGTCAAAAAGTTGGATATTGACTAAAAGGGCCACTTCATATGGTGGTTATGGTGGTCTCCTAAAAAGAGCCACTCCTTGGCTGGGTCCTTCCCGGAGGGATATCTGGCTGGTTTCTGTGTCGAGACTCCTAACAGAGGCTCCACGGACTTTTTTGATTTGCATATTTCCCAGGGGGCAATGTACCTAGGATTTCACTGTATTGAGCGCCCTCGCTGGCTGCCGGCAGTGTTTTCTCTGGCTGGTCTCCCCGAGATCAGTGATTGTTTTGTATTGTTGGTCTACTAGGCATTGCTCCCACCTGGCCATAATCCTACTCCACACTGATGAGGGGCAATACCCCGAAACAGCCGTCTGTGGATGGATACCTGACCTTGGTATTTCCCCTGTCATATCTTTAAACTTGTCAAAAAGTTGGATATTGACTAAAAGGACCACTTCATATGGTGGTTATGGTGGTCTCCTAAAAAGAGCCACTCCTTGGCTGGGTCCTTCCCGGAGGGATATCTGGCTGGTTTCTGTGTCGAGACTCCTAACAGAGGCTCCACGGACTTTTTTGATTTGTCTATGACCGTTGAGACGCTCGTACTGTGACTCCCTGGTACCCTTTTGTACTGTGACTCCCTGGTACCCTTTTGTACTGTGACTCCCTGGTACCCTTTTGTACTGTGACTCCCTGGTAACCCCTTCCTACTCCGAGTAACCAACACAGCATTAATCCTTGAGACATTTACTATTGTTTGAACTGGGAACCAAATGAGCATTTGACCCTGTGGGATATGGGGGGAGGTATATCTTGCTGTACAGTTTCCTATTTTAAGCTTGGTTCACTGTCCAATTTTTGTACTGCTTCTGTGTACATTGTATTGTTTGTAAGTAATCACCCCCTATAGTGCAAGGTTATAGCCTCATGATGCGCTTCCGTCCCTGGGTGTGAGGGGAGGTGAGCCTAGAGTATACCTACTGTAAACTCTCTGCTTACCTGGGATATTCAAGCAATCTGTTTGAGAACTTCAAGAGTGAAGCAGGAAGATTGAACCTCTAGGAAAAACTGGCTTCTCAGAGAGAGACCTGGATATTTATCACTTACCGGACTATATTTGTGTTGCTGGACAAATTTTACCCTCTGTATTGTGGATTATGTTATGGACCATTTGATTTCCTTGGAATAAATGCTCTTTGAATTTTACAGCCATCTCTTGCTCTGTTGATTATGTGATATGGGAGAATGACCCCGTCATAACTGGTGGCAGCGGTGGGATCAACAGAGCACAATCCAATGGAGATCCACCCACAGAGTGAGTACAGAGATTGGACCATATCCAGTCTACAGGAGAGAGCCAGAGATCTGGGACTGAGCTACCAGGGACTGAGTAAAGAAACCTTAATTGATCTACTGGTGGATAAGAGCCAGTCCACCTTCTCCCAGATGTCTGATGGACAAGCACTGGGGATGGGGATCCCTGCCCCAAAAAGCTAGTGGGTGGTGTTTGAAGAAGAGATGGCTGTTCTTGGCCCCGGTATACCGGTGTATCTCTGCAGTATAAGGAGGAGGCTGCTCGCCGAGCACAGCTGAGACAAGAAGCAATGGAGTCCGACAGAGGGTGTAATGTGAGTTGGAGCGTAAACCCAGTGATCCGCGAGCCTGTACGGATCACCCGCACGGACTTCAAGCTGTTTAATGAGGCTTTCGGAGATGTGGAAGGGTCCTTCAAGGACTTTGAGCAGCAGTGTGTCATGATGGAGGTTCCCCACTCTGGCTGTGTGTGTTTGTTAGTGGGACTCCTGAGAGGCTTATCGCACCATTGACTCACAGCAGAACCGGGATTACAACATTGTAAAGTGGACTTGTGTCGCCCTGGACAAGCCAGGGGACACAGGTAACAACACACACACACCCCCACCCCCAGCAGTTCACAGCAGACATCCTCAAAGTGACCTGCTTTCTGCCTCAGACTGACACACCAGGTGGGCGGAGTGAGGAGATGGGGACGCCCACCCTGGAGTGAGCTGACTTGAGGCAGGAAACAAGCCCAGTCTAGTCCTAGGAGAGGAAGAGTGAAGGTCTGCAGAGAGGCAGACGGAGCCAGGGGCCTAGGTTGGAGCCTAGGGCCTCGTAGAGAAAGTCCGGCAGACGCTAAGTGCCGTCTGCAGGGAGCCGGGGAGACAGCTGGTGGAACCGCAAGTAGCCGGGGCTAGGCAGTGGCCCCCCGGTACGGAGTCGGGGAGCCAGCTGGAAGCCGGAGTGCAGGAGAAGGGTGCACGGCAGTGGAAGAAAGGACTTACACCATCAAACTGGGTCAGGGGAGAAACAACAACCGCAGCCGTCTGAGGGTACCCGTCCATCCAGCCGAGTGTTTTACTAAGAACTGTGTCAGTGTCTCAGGCTGAGTGAGTACCACAGTGCCGCAAGGCACAGCGCTGCCCCCGCGTCCCTGCGCCCACCAGGCCCTGCACCTCCCAAACCATCACCGGGCCCCGGGATCACCAACCCCTACCCACGGAGGGGCAACACAACACCTGGCTGCTCCGCATCACCATCCCCGGGACCCCTGTACTGAGCAGCGGTGGTGAAATCACCACAACCGTGGGTGGCGTCACGGACAATAATCATCCCCACACCCAACAACCCCCTTTCACTCACGGGCGAGGAGTGCCGCTCGAGGAACCCCCGGGATCCGGCCTACGGCTCGAGCCACCACTGAGCAGCGGCCGCCGGACCCGAGCAGAAGGGGGTGAGCGCGGTGTGCTGACACCCTCCTCCCCGCCCGCGACAACTTGGCGTCACGAACAGGATCTTACCGCTCTGCCGTCTGGTAGAGGTGCGCCTTGTTACCGCCGGAGGTATCCGGCAGAAAAATTTCAGAAGCCACCATCTTTGGCACGAAAAGTTCCCGCTCGAGCGTCTTCCCCGAGCAGGAAAGGCGCGAAAGTGGAGCCCCGCCCCCTGAAGCAGGAAGTGCTAAAAAGAAGCTAAGGGGGACGGGATGGCGTCCGGCCGCATGTGAACCGCGGCTGTGGAAGCAGGGACACCAGGACTCTGCCAGCATTTGGTTCCTGGAAGAGGCCGCCGCAGCGATGCACCGAGCCGTTACCCCTGTTATCGGTAGCGGAGTCCGCAGCGTCTGTGGGGGAGGACCCAGACCTGGGGTCCCCAGGCCTCACCTTTGTCACCGCCCTGCCACCGGCCCCAGCAGTCCGCCCGGCCGCAACGGAGATGACGACGGCTCCGGAAGTCCGCCCGGCCGCAACGGCAGCGAAGTACTGGTCCCGTTGACCAATCTGGAGCCGTTCCTGGACTGGGGTCAAGGGGTGCTGCCTGCGTTTTAGGGGCAGCACCAAGGCTAGGTTGTTTGGGTGGGTGACTGAAGGACCCGTTACACAGTTATTATTAAAAGTGTTTGACTGTTATTGCAACGTTAAAGTAATGTGCATCCCGTTGTGGGAGGGTTGAAAAATGCTGTGTTAATGTTTTTATCTTTTGCAGTTTAAAAGAAAAATAAAACCGGTGATGGACGGGCAGCCCGAGGACGGTCTGCATTTTGCTAAGGGGGAATGTGTCGCCCTGGAGAAGCCAGGGGACACAGGTAACAACACACACACACCCCCACCCCCAGCAGTTCACAGCAGACATCCTCAAAGTGACCTGCTTTCTGCCTCAGACTGACACACCAGGTGGGCGGAGTGAGGAGATGGGGACGCCCACCCTGGAGTGAGCTGACTTGAGGCAGGAAACAAGCCCAGTCTAGTCCTAGGAGAGGAAGAGTGAAGGTCTGCAGAGAGGCAGACGGAGCCAGGGGCCTAGGTTGGAGCCTAGAGCCTCGTAGAGAAAGTCCGGCAGACGCTAAGTGCCGTCTGCAGGGAGCCGGGGTGACAGCTGGTGGAACCGCAAGTAGCCGGGGCTAGGCAGTGGCCCCCCGGTACGGAGTCGGGGAGCCAGCTGGAAGCCGGAGTGCAGGAGAAGGGTGCCCGGCAGTGGAAGAAAGGACTTACACCATCAAACTGGGTCAGGGGAGAAACAACAACCGCAGCCGTCTGAGGGTACCCGTCCATCCAGCCGAGTGTTTTACTAAGAACTGTGTCAGTGTCTCAGGCTGAGTGAGTACCACAGTGCCGCAAGGCACAGCGCTGCCCCCGCGTCCCTGCGCCCACCACTGTTACGGTTGCTGCGAGCACTGGAGACTAAGTCCAGATTTCTTGCTACTGCACATGTGCGAGCGCTGGAGACTAAGTCCAGATTTCTTGCTACTGCACATGTGCGAGCGCTGGAGACTAAGTCCAGATTTCTTGCTACTGCACATGTGCGAGCGCTGGAGACTAAGTCCAGATTTCTTGCTACTGCACATGTGCGAGCGCTGGAGACTAAGTCCAGATTTCTTGCTACTGCACATGTGCGAGCGCTGGAGACTAAGTCCAGATTTCTTGCTACTGCACATGTGCGAGCGCTGGAGACTAAGTCCAGATTTCTTGCTACTGCACATGTGCGAGCGCCGGAGACTAAGTCCAATCTTGGAGCCATTGCACATGTGCGGGTGACATCATCGCTGACACGAGGTCACATGTCTCTGACACCTTCTATGCCGATTGGTCGCTGGTCATGTGCTTGTGACGTCTTGCTCGGTGATAGGCCAGCATGACGTCACTCCTGTCATTCTGGCAGCGGATTGGCTCTGGTGTCCTCCATCTTGGATGAGGCACAGAGTCTATATAAGACCCTGACACACGCCGCATGGTGCTCAGTCCTCTTGGTTCATGCATATGAGTAGACGCTCTGTGCGCGTTCCTCTAGGCATTCCTCTGTCTATGCTAGGTGAGCGCTACCGGCAGGGTAGCGTTCTTATACCTTACAGCTTCGGCTGCTGTCCGTATCCTTACCTCTTAGGGGAGCGGACATAGGCAGGTGCCTGAGGCACATGGTCTGGCTGGGCCTTGTGATTCTACTCGTAGGTGGACGTTGCCGCTAGGGTAACGTTCCTTATACTATAATAAGAGCGGACCTAGGCAGGTGCCATATCTAGTGGTTCGTGTCCTCGCACACTAGTGGAGCGAACGCAGGTAGGAGCTTTGTGCGGCTTACGCTGCTGTTCGTCTCTTTTGCACCACTAGAAGAGCGGACCTAGGTAGGTGCCATTTCGCACACATTGCCTTTGTCTCTGTGATTATTAACAGAGATCATTCCACACACCCTCCAAGTAAGGGAGGAATTGCTTTACTTTCTTATTATATCCTTCTGTGAGTTAACAGAGGTATTGCACTCTGCCATAGTCTGCAGCAAAGTCTTTGCACGGTGGACCCTGACTGTCTGATACTCCTTTCGGTTATTATCAGACAGCCCCCCGTAACATTAGGACTGAGCCAAGGGTCTGGAAGTTATGGCAGAATATCAGCAGTTACACCGTTACATACAAGTACTTGAGTCACGGCTCAAGAGTATAGAGGATAAACCTCAGACCATGGTGACATCTGCACATGATCCTCGACTTGCTCTACCAAACAGATATTCTGGCGATGCCAGATCATGTCGTGGTTTCATTAGTCAGTGTCAGATACACCTAGAGGTTAACTCTTCTCGCTTCTCTATGGAGAGGTCCAGAGTAGGCTTTATCATCTCCTTACTTCAGGACAAAGCCTTAGAATGGGCGACTCCCCTATGGGAGCGCTCTGATGTGGTTACTCTGAGACATCAAGACTTTCTTGATGCTCTTAAGGCGGTATTCATGGGTCCGCAGGTTACCCATGATGCGGCCCTGAGACTGTTAGATCTATCTCAGGGTTCGTTATCCACTAGTTCTTATGCCATTGCTTTTAGAACTCTGGTGGCAGAACTAGATTGGCCAGAGAAGGTGTTGATTCCTATCTTCTGGAGAGGGTTGGCAGGCTATGTCAAGGATGCCCTTGCTACTCGTGAGGTCCCTGCTTCTCTGGAGGACTTGATCACAGTAGCAACGAGGATCGATATACGCCATAAGGAACGTAGACTCGAGGTCTCTTCCCCACGCCCTAAGCATCGGGCTATTCCAGTTGTTGAGGGTCCACTACCATCTTCCTCAACATCTGAAACATCTCCCACTCCTATGGAGTTAGGTCATACGTTCTCCAGACTACGCAAGTCTGGTCCTCCTATATGTTACGTATGTCGTCAGGCTGGGCACTATGCCAACAAGTGTCCTAGTCGTCAGGGAAACTCCCTGGCCTAGTAACCATTAGAGGGGGGTTACTAGAGACGTCTTCTGCACCCTCTAAGTGTTGTATCCCAGGTCAGCTCTCGTTATCTGAGAATACATGGCCTATTATGGCTTTTGTGGATTCCGGAGCTGACGGGATTTTTGTGTCCTCAGGATTTGTAAAGGGACACAATATTCCCTCTATCATGTTAGAGGCGCCTATTCCTGTCCGTGTTGTTAATGGAACTATGTTGTCTGACTCCATTACATTGAGGACAGTTCCCTTGCGCCTTTCCCTGTCTCAGGGCCACATAGAGGAGATTTCTTTTCTTGTTTTACCTGAGGGTATAGACGACGTCCTTCTGGGTCTTCCATGGCTTCGGACTCATGCTCCTCACATTGACTGGGAGTCTGACAGCATTATTAGTTGGGGTTCGAAATGTCAGTCCCGATGTCTTCCCTTACCACCTAAGGTCGTTGCGGTTGCATCAACTGATCTCTCTCCCATACCTACACCCTATTTGGATTTCGCTGACGTGTTCTCCAAACAGGGTGCTGAGGTTCTTCCACCCCATAGGCCGTATGACTGTGCCATAGACCTTATCCCAGGTTCGGTTCCACCTAAAGGCAGGGTTTACCCCCTGTCGATACCTGAGTCGGAGGCCATGTCGACCTATATAAGAGAGAGCTTAGAGAAGGGGTTCATTCGTAAGTCTGTCTCTCCCGCGGGAGCTGGGTTTTTCTTTGTTCGGAAGAAAGAGGGTGATTTGCGTCCCTGCATAGATTACAGGGGTCTCAACGCAATCACAATAAAGAACAAATACCCATTACCTTTAATTTCGGAGCTCTTTGACAGACTGAGAGGAGCTCAAGTTTTTACGAAGTTGGATCTGCGGGGTGCGTATAACTTGGTACGAATTCGAAAGGGTGACGAATGGAAGACCGCTTTTAACACCCGAGACGGTCACTATGAATACCTCGTCATGCCTTTTGGGTTATGTAATGCACCCGCAGTATTTCAGGACTTCGTAAATGATGTGTTCAGGGATTTACTGTTATCCTCAGTAGTGGTGTATCTGGACGACATCCTGATTTTTTCTCCTGATCTGGAGACTCATCGTCAGGATGTCGTTCGTGTCCTTTCCCGTTTAAGGGAGCACTCATTGTTTGCTAAACTCGAGAAATGTGTATTCGAGCAGTCCTCATTGCCTTTTTTGGGATACATTATCTCACAAGAGGGTCTGGCTATGGATCCTGCGAAGCTCTCTGCTGTCCTGCAATGGTCCGAACCTCATTCCTTGAAGGCGGTGCAACGCTTCTTAGGATTCATAAATTATTACAGGCAGTTCATACCCCATTTTTCTACTTTGGTGGCCCCTTTGGTGGCCTTGACTAAGAAAGGTGCTAATCCCAAAGCCTGGTCTACTGAGACATCTCAGGCTTTTGAGGCAGTAAAAAGACACTTTTCAACTGCTCCCGTTCTTCAAAGACCCGATGAGAGTAAGCCCTTCCTCTTAGAGGTTGATGCCTCTTCAGTGGGTGCTGGTGCGGTCTTGTATCAAAAGAACGGTGCAGGTAGAAAAAGGCCGTGTTTCTTCTTTGCTAAAACCTTTTCACCGGCAGAGAGAAACTACACCATTGGGGATAGGGAACTGCTCGCCTTGAGATTAGCCTTGGAGGAGTGGCGTCACTTGCTGGAAGGAGCGAAACATCCTTTCCAGGTCTATACAGACCATAAGAATCTGACGTACTTACAAACCGCTCAGCGTCTGAATCCTCGTCAAGCCCGCTGGTCCTTGTTTTTCTCCCGCTTTCACTTCTCCATCAACTATTTGTCTGGGAGTAAGAATAACAAGGCAGACGTCCTGTCTCGCTCTATGCTTTCTACCCAGGAAGAGATTGACGAACCTCGTCTTATCCTTCCCTCCAGGGTTTTTCATACGCTCTCCCCTGTGACGTTAGACCAAATCCCACCGGGCAAGACCTTTGTTCCGCCTGATCGACAGAATGATATACTGTCATGGGCCCACACCTCAAAGGTGGGTGGGCATTTTGGTATTAGGCGGACACGAGAGTTACTGGAGAGGTGGTATTGGTGGCCACACTTAGCCAGCCACGTCAAGAGATATGTCGGTTCCTGCTACTCGTGTGCTCGCAACCGTCCATTACGGCAGAGACCGGCTGGGCTCTTGCATCCTTTACCAGTGCCAGATAGACCATGGGAGGTGGTAGGCATGGACTTTGTGGGTGATCTTCCATGTTCACAGGGACATAGATTTGTGTGGGTCATTACGGACCATTTCTCCCGGATGGTTCATCTCGTACCGTTATCGAGAATCCCATCTTCCAGGGTACTAGCCAAACTATTCCTCAAGCATGTCTTTAGGCTTCACGGGATGCCAGATCGTATCATTTGTGATAGAGGCCCGCAATTTACTTCCCGTTTCTGGCGAGATCTTTGTAGCCTTCTGCAAATTGAGTTGAATCTCTCTTCGGCATACCATCCGGAGACCAATGGTTTGGTTGAACGTACCAATCAATCTATGATTATATACCTTCGACACTTTGTTGCTGAGAACCACGATAACTGGTCCTCCCTCCTACCCTGGGCAGAATTTGCCCTTAACAATTCGCTGGCTGAGGCCACTGGGCAGACACCGTTCGTACTCAATAATGGGCAACACCCTAGGGTACCGGTACCGTTTCCCGCTGCTGCACCTCCTCCTCTTGTGGCCGACTGGGCAACTAATGCCAGAGAGGTTTGGGATCGGACTCAAGAGTCGATCCAAGCAGCTAAGGACCGTATGAAGACGGTGTCCGATCGGTTTCGTCGCCCGGCTCCTGTCTTTTCTCCAGGGGACTTTGTGTGGCTCTCTGCAAAACACGTGAGACTTAGAGTGAGCTCTGTCAAATTTGCTCCTCGCTTCCTGGGTCCTTATGAGGTTCTTCGACAGGTAAATCCTGTAGTCTATCAATTGAAGTTACCTGTCCATCTTAGGATTCATGACAAATTCCATGTCTCACTGCTAAAGCCGGCTATTTTACCTCACGCTCGTGAAGTGCACTCTCCTGCCTCTGATTCCTCTCGCTCTAGCTAGGAGGTACGAGCCATAGTTGGTTCTAAGATGGTTAGAGGGCGCAGGCTCTTCTTGATAGATTGGGAGGGCTATGGCCCGGAACATCGCTCTTGGGAGCCTGAGGAGGCTGTCCATGCTCCCGACTTAGTTGCCGATTATCTGCGTCGCCGGGAGGGAGGCCCTTGAGGGGGAGGTACTGTTACGGTTGCTGCGAGCACTGGAGACTAAGTCCAGATTTCTTGCTTCTGCACATGTGCGAGCACTGGAGACTAAGTCCAGATTTCTTGCTACTGCACATGTGCGAGCGCTGGAGACTAAGTCCAGATTTCTTGCTACTGCACATGTGCGAGCGCTGGAGACTAAGTCCAGATTTCTTGCTACTGCACATGTGCGAGCGCCGGAGACTAAGTCCAATCTTGGAGCCATTGCACATGTGCGGGTGACATCATCGCTGACACGAGGTCACATGTCTCTGACACCTTCTATGCCGATTGGTCGCTGGTCATGTGCTTGTGACGTCTTGCTCGGTGATAGGCCAGCATGACGTCACTCCTGTCATTCTGGCAGCGGATTGGCTCTGGTGTCCTCCATCTTGGATGAGGCACAGAGTCTATATAAGACCCTGACACACGCCGCATGGTGCTCAGTCCTCTTGGTTCATGCATATGAGTAGACGCTCTGTGCGCGTTCCTCTAGGCATTCCTCTGTCTATGCTAGGTGAGCGCTACCGGCAGGGTAGCGTTCTTATACCTTACAGCTTCGGCTGCTGTCCGTATCCTTACCTCTTAGGGGAGCGGACATAGGCAGGTGCCTGAGGCACATGGTCTGGCTGGGCCTTGTGATTCTACTCGTAGGTGGACGTTGCCGCTAGGGTAACGTTCCTTATACTGCGTCTGGCAGTTGTTCGTATCCTCGCACACTAGGGGAGCGAACAGAGGTAGGAGCTTTGTGCGGCTTACGCTGCTGTTCGTCTCTTTTGCACCACTAGAAGAGCGGACCTAGGCAGGTGCCATATCTAGTGGTTCGTGTCCTCGCACACTAGTGGAGCGAACGCAGGTAGGAGCTTTGTGCGGCTTACGCTGCTGTTCGTCTCTTTTGCACCACTAGAAGAGCGGACCTAGGTAGGTGCCATTTCGCACACATTGCCTTTGTCTCTGTGATTATTAACAGAGATCATTCCATACACCCTCCAAGTAAGGGAGGAATTGCTTTACTTTCTTATTATATCCTTCTGTGAGTTAACAGAGGTATTGCACTCTGCCATAGTCTGCAGCAAAGTCTTTGCACGGTGGACCCTGACTGTCTGATACTCCTTTCGGTTATTATCAGACAGCCCCCCGTAACAACCAGGCCCTGCACCTCCCAAACCATCACCGGGCCCCGGGATCACCAACCCCTACCCACGGAGGGGCAACACAACACCTGGCAGCTCCGCATCACCATCCCCGGGACCCCTGTACTGAGCAGCGGTGGTGAAATCACCACAACCGTGGGTGGCGTCACGGACAATAATCATCCCCACACCCAACAATCCCTTTCACTCACGGGCGAGGAGTGCCGCTCGAGAAACCCCCGGGATCCGGCCTACGGCTCGAGCCACCACTGAGCAGCGGCCGCCGGACCCGAGCAGAAGGGGGTGAGCGCGGTGTGCTGACACCCTCCTCCCCGCCCGCGACAGACTATCTTGGATTACCAAGCCATCACCCCAGACTCACATAGGGCACAGTTCCGAGACCTCCCCTGCACCACTGGGGGATCGTTTAGGATGTTTGCCCATAAGATGTCCCAGGCATGTTGGAGATGGCTGGAAGCGGAAGACGCCTTCACTGTGGAAGACGTTATACAGGTATTTCATATAGAACAATTTCTGTACAAGTGTCCCTCAGAAATACGGGAATGGGTCAAAGAGCGCACGTTGTGCACCTTGGATGGAGCTGCAGCCCTGGCTGATGAGGCCCTTACTATCTGACCACAATGGAAGAGGCTTATGGACAATAAGCCACATTGTGATGCTCCTGCACCCATGTCCTCTCCGGTTATATCTGCCCCTCCACCCAGCTGCAGGCCGATGACAACCACAGCTCCCAATCCTGGGCGCCAACAGTTCCAACCACGCCCTGGGGGATCACAAAGAGGAGATGTTATGGGTGTGGACAACCTGGGCACCTGCAATCCAGTTGTCCCACAAGGATTCGGACTAATTTTACCCTTTGTTTTGTGGATTATGTTATGGACCATTTGATTTGCTTGGAATAAATGCTCTTTGGATTGTACAGCTATCCCTTGCTCTGTTGATTTTGTGATATCAGAGAAAGACCTCGTGACCTGGTTTAACTAGTTTCTAGCTGGAGCCCTATACATCACTGCTATACCATCAGGTAATTACAGTGCTGTGCAAATTAATTGGGACAAAGCATTTTTTAAGTAAAATCGTAAGTTGGTTACCAGTCAGTGTTCAAACCAGTTTTAACTGCTTTGAAAAGGGAAATGTGGAAGAAAAAGGAAAACGACACCAAGAACTGATAAAACACTTATCAGAAATAGTAAAATGAATGCAAGAAAAACAAGTAAAGACCTCCAAAGAGACATGTTCGCTGCAGGTAATGATATTAGCAATTCGACTATATGGCGCAGGCTTCTTGAAGTTGGTTGGAGGGCAACAAAGCCAGTAAAGAAAGATTTTCGATTTTAGGCCCTGTGTTGCAGCCTTGGCAATTTTATTTACAATTATTAAGTAAGTGTCCTTACCTTTCATTACATGCAGTTTATTTTATATATACACTTTATATTAATGTAACTGTTTTAAAGTCAATTCAATCTTTCACTAGCTCCCGTGTTGAAGCTTTGTTAAAGCATTTCTATCTATTACACAATCAAGAAAGCTTTCACCGTGTGTACCTGATGCACCCACGGGGCCTGGGGTTTTACTCTTTACCGGGCAGGTGATGGATTGGGTTGTTACAGTGGCCTGGCCCGGTTACGTGGTCCTGTCTGTGTCGATAAAGATGGGATTGGGGATGTTGGGAGTAGTTGTCTCATGACGGCACCTGTGGTATGTGGCTTTGAGGAGAGCCACCGCTGCAGGATGTCGCTCTCTTCTGGGGCGGATGGTAACGCAGTTCGGGTGTTTCAGCTCTCCACAGGTAGAGTTAGGCCTCAGGGAGGATGATGGTGGTGGTATTCTATGGCACAGGGGCGACGGCAATGATGGGGACAACACAGGAGCTGCGGTCAAAGTTCTTTTTACTCACAGTACTGTAGTTGCCTTTGGAGTGCCAGTTTCCACTGTGATGGGCCCCAGTCAATCCCGGAAAGTTTGGAGGCCGGAGCAGGTGTTGTGGATTGTGATCCCTTCCCTCCTGCACTATGTAAGATTAGTCCCTGTGACCTGCAGTCCTTCAGAAACTCTTGTCGTGAATTCAGTTCCCGTCCCGTGTAGCAGGCAGTGCGAGTCCCCTGTTGGGCCTGACCATAATCCTGACTCCTGGCTCTACCTGCTGCTGTGCCTCAGGATCTTGAGGTGGGCAAAGAGACGTGCAATCCCCCTGCCCTGCGGACTCTGATGGTGAGACTTGAAGTTTTCACCACCATAGGGCTCCGCACCCTGTCTGTAGTGGTTCTGAGGGAGCAATCAAGCTCTCCGCTCAGCGACCGTGTATCTCTTGTGTCTCACGGATTCCACTGGTAACCACCTGCTTCTCCTCCTCAAGCTGATGTCTGGCCTGAACCGAAGTCCCAGCTCGACACCCTACCCGGGGTTGATTGACCATATGTGATAATGCTCCTCACTACCCAGGGTCCCTGTCACTAGTGGGTGGAAGCCCCAGTGAATGGTGGTAACCTTACGACCCTACCCTAGCCAGGTCCCCAGTGGAGAGGGCTCCCACCTAATTGTATTGATGTGTGTAATGTGGAACCAGTCCCGACCTCCTGCAAACCCGGGATAAATACTGCACATTAAGTCAGATGCAGTACCCTGTGGCGACTTAAGCCTCAGGGGCGCCACATGCCACATTTTTCATTTAGTGGTAGGTGTGCTTACTTTACCCAATTTTACCTGTTATTCCAGATAATTTACCCAACATCTACACTTTTTATACGTTCTTCAATTGTAGGCCTCTCCAACGCCGCATTCACCCAATATTTCAACTCTCAACTGATTCTGAATACACAGAACATAGGACGCAGGAAAAATTCCTATATACAGTTTGCTAACTACCTGCAGCACACATTAATATATTGACACTCACACAGACCCTTTTTTCCTCGCTTTTCAGGTCCTACATCAATATAGTGGTTTTAACTCCAGGGTCTTGGCATCACCATTTGACAATTTTAAACGAATCCAATTTTAATTAATCAATAATCATTATTTTAATTTTTAAACAAGATCTCAGACTCCTTCCTTCATGACCTACACCTCTCAACCAGTATCCAGTTACGAAACATTACACTCCTTACACCGCCCTCGCCCCCCCCACCCCCTTTCTCTCCCCTTTTCACACCCCTGTTATTTTTGCCCCCCTTGTCTAGTGTGGTAGTCATACTATAACCGTTTAGCATTTGCAGCTCTTCTTTGTCTCTGTAGAATTCATTCCAAATTCCTCTGTCCATCAATTAAAGTGACCACATTGTAATTGTAACATGGTCTTATTTTTGCTAATCAAGCACATATTAAGCCTTTTAGTATATACCAAATACTCATATAATCATAGATATTATTGATAATATATATTTGGTGATAATGAAACCATTTTAAACTTATATTTACTTTTATAGGAATTTTGTTTTTCCTACACTTTATTTTGAATATCCGCATTCCAGCATCACATGGATTCTTCAGCATTTCCTTCTTTTATTATAGCCTGTTTTTCTGATGTCTGTAAAAATGTGTTTGTCTTCATGAAGAGTACATACAGTATATGCTCTCTACGAGTATATGAAAGCTTGGAACATTAAAAAATATGTTTGTAATTTTTTTTCATATAATGACATAAATTTTGTTATTGTATCTAAAGTGTGAACTGATCTGAAGACTATCATCAATGACCGAAACATTATTTGTATGATTGTCACACAAAATATTACGGCTGTTAAAATGAAAAAGTATTTCACTTTATCTACAAACCTTGAGTGCCGGATTCTCTTCTTAATTGTATCTGGTCCCAGCCCGTCCTGCCTGTTCAACACCATCTGTTCCTCGTCACTTGAGTTCTGTCTATCCAGTTGATAGGTCAGGTCAACCATCCTGTCTTGTCCTGTCCAGTTGTACCGCCCCGCGAGCCACTCGGATCTGGGCTCATTGGTGGGTGGCTCGAGCACCTCCGGACCCGGGGTCAATTCGCTCTGAAAGGGGATGCTGGCGCTTTCGGTGGGGGGGGGTTGGTAGGTGCATGGCCGGAGCCGCTCTTGAGTTCGTGACGCCACCCACGGGATGTGGTGAAGGTAGACACCACCGCTGCAGTTACCGGGCAACCGGGGGAGATGGTTAGGCAGCAAGATGTTAACCCCTCCGTGGGCAGGGATGATGTCCCCGGGACAGCTGGGCGGTGCAGGGCACTGTTGTACTCACTGTTATTGAAAAACACAAAACTCTGGTAAACAAAGTTGATGGTGGTCGGTGCCCGCAGCCGGTTGCATCTGGTCCCCCACCCGGTTTGGTGGTCTTGCCTTTTCTCCTGCACCGTGTAGTGTATTTGGGCTGCCTGTGCTTCAGTGACGGGAGTCTGTATGTATGTCGAGAGAGCCCTTTTGCCCGCAGATGCTGGCCCGTGAGATCTCTCTGCCTGTGCGGTGGCTTTCTATCCCCCTCGGTGGGCTGTTGTCTTCAGTCAGGACTTGGGTGGGAAAGGACCTATGGTCCAGACCGCAATCAGTCAATTAACTCAGTCCAGTGGGTTCTGGACCTCGTTTCAGGGTCTGAGTACCCCCCTATGTGCTCCGGTTTCCGAGTCGGTTCCCCGGGTTGGTACCGGTGGGCCACTACCCTGTCCTGGTCCACCACGGTTCCACCGAGCCGTCTTCCCGGTTCCTGCAGGCTAAGGCCACCGTCTGCCTCCTAGCTAAAGGTGCCCGGGCTCCAACCCCGGCACCTGTCAGACTCCTTCACTCCTCACTCTCTGACTGCTCACTTAAACTGACTACTGTTGACTGAAAACTGACTGTGTTTTCCTGCCTCAGGCCCTCTGGACCCCTCGGTGGGCGTGGCCATTGAGGGAGGTGACTAGGTGTTTTATGGTTGGCTGGTGTTACCTTATTGGGGGACAGGTGTAATGCGGGGGTCTACCTGTGACCAACTGGCTAGTCTAGGGCGTCACACTCCCCCTTGGTTAACTACAGACCGTCCGCGGGCTGTCCGACCACCACCGTTTATTTTGTAACTGAAAAAGATAAAAAGGAGAACATATGTACAATTATAATAACAGTATTTACAATCAAGCATATGGTATTTCTTCCCTTGCGGGAGGCATGTCACTTAAACGTTGCAAACATATAAAAGGAACATTTTTATTAACCGGGAACGGGACGGGACCGGGTCTTTTCATTTGCCCACCCAAGCAAACCTAAACCTTGATGCTGCCTCTAAAAACTAGGTCAGCAACCCTTTTCCTCAGTCCAGGAATTGGGTTCGGGTCCGGGTATTGCCCATAAGGGCCCGGTAAAAAAGTTCCTTACCCGGCAGTCTCTCAGAGGCCCCACATCCAGAGGACCCCTGACCCAGAGGGTAGTCACCTGTTCCTATGGTGACGGGACCTCGGCCTACTCTGCCGCAGGCCCTTCCTCCAACCAGCCTCTCCGGAGACTGTAGGACCTGATAGGTTGGTCCGGGATTATTAACGAGCCCAAAAGTTTTTGGGTGGCTTGCGAGTTCTCAGCCCTGTTCATTTTAAAATGGGGTAAACAGCGGGGATCAAACAAATTCCCAATGGGGACGGGCAGTATGGTAGCCGGGAACCGCTACCTCACTCAACAGGCTTCTTCATCCTCCTCAGGACTGTATGGCGGGGGAGGGGACTGGGTGTGCCTCCGGGCACTGCGGCTCACCCTCTTTTTCACGTTGAGGGCAAACCATCCCCTCTCCCCGCAATGCCAGGTAAAGCTCACCAGCTCTCCAGGCTCCAGGTCCCCTCGGGGTGACCAACGGGCAGGTGCGGGTATACGTCCCTGCGGGACACAAACACTTCTGCCTCCAGGCCGGGCTCATAGATAAACCCCCATCCACGGCTGGGGTCAAACTGCCGGACTTGGCCTTCATAGGTTGGGCCCCGTACCCGATAGGTGGCGCTGCGGAGGTTCTCTTTTTCCCTGATGGTCCGGGCCAGCACCTCTGCCTTCTGCTTCTCACGTGCCGCGATCTCCCGGCCCAGCTGGTGCTGCTGCTGCTCCCAATATGGAACGTCTGCCTGCTCCCTTTGCGCAGGGGTCGGGCCCAGCCGGAGCTCCCCCGTGTCGGCTACGACCGGCACCTTCTGGACTGGGGAGCTCCGCTGTAACATGGCCTGCTGTGCTGCCTTGCAGCGGCAACCCTGCGATGCCTCAGCCAAGGCCTGGTTTGTGGGAGCGGACAGCTTTACCCGTTGGACCTCCTTCCGGGCACCGGGTACTTCCATTTTGGCCGGGTGGACTGCCGGGACCTGGATTAGCTGGGGTGCGGCTACTTCCGGGACCAACTGGCTCGCTCCAGGGCCGGACACCTGCCGGCGGTCAATCTTCCATGGAAGCGGGATGGGCGTTGATCAGGTGACTGGCCGTTCTCGGGCTGCTTTCACCGGCGGGTCCTCGCGGGCAGATTGAACGGGCTCTGCTGCCAGTGTCGGGGGCAGCGGACCAAGCGGGGGAGCCGGTACGGGCAGTGAGGGAGGCAACATAGAAGGCAGGGGCAGACCGGGTCCCTCAGCTGCGTCGGCCGGTCCCTCGGGGACACAGGGGCGTGGGTCGCTTACCCGCTCTTCCAAAATTGCCTCCACTTCACGTACCCGCACGGCCGCAGCTATCTCCTCCATCTCGGCCACCCACCACTCCATTAGGAAGTGCATCTGGGCCTGCAGACGGCAGCACATCAGTGTCGTCCGGGCTTCCACCCACGCTGCAGTTCCAGGTGCGGACTCCGGTGCTGCGGGTTTGCGAGATGGGTCAGCCATGGCGCTTTCGCGGGGTCCAGGAACCAGAAGTGTGGCAGAGTCCTGGAGTCCCTGCCCTTTATCAGCTCGGACACATGTCACTGAAACTTCACCCGACCCCCCCTTGGTCTTTGCGCGGCACTCCCTTCTTTGGCCGCTCAGTTTCGCTTTTTCGACGACCTCTCGCTTTGCTGCACGGCCACGTTCCCAGGGGGCGGGGCTTCAGTTTTTCACTCCCTTTCTGCGAGGAAAAAGATTCTGGTAGGAATCTTCGCGCCAAAAGATGGCGGCAAGATCGCCCTGCCTCACTTTGCAGGGGTCACAGGACACCACTGTTGAAGCCAAAACAGTGCGAGCAGGTTGTGGTTTGAATGGCAGATAATGCTACCAGTCTGTTACCCAGCACTACCCTGTCTTCCACACAGTCCAGTCTCACCAGACAATTGTCTGGAGTAGATAATTCTCACCCCGATCCTCCTCCTTCCCACTATGGCGAGTCCCAGGAGATAAGTGAACCCACACTTGGACACTTCAAGAAGGTATTTACTTTTCCATTTATGGCTTCTTCTGGCCTCTCACCATGCATGTTTCAAGACTGACATGAGGAAATCATATGCAGTGATACAAAAATATTTGAGCAGCCATGGTCAGAAGAAATTGTATAAAACCAGCATCCGCAAGAAATCTTCAAGAAAATCATTACTTTATTATTCCATACAAAGGTTTATATGCATTTCAAGAAGACTTTTATACATTTTTGGATTACTTACCCAGGAGCAGGCCTGTTTTTCATCTTATATCGTACGCTAATGAGATGTCCTGAAATAGCATGTAGTGAGTTGATACTTTGTTCCTAATTATGGTCAGAAGAAGCCAACAGTGAGGAACGGAAATTACTAAAGTCCATCCGAACTGGGCGAACCCGAACATCCACTTGTCTGCTCATCTCTAGTACTGACTTTTCCTTCTGGTCTAAAAAGGCTTTTGAGGCCTTTGCTGCTCTCAAGGCAGCCTTTTCTAAGGCTCTGGTCCTCAGTCAAGATGATGATGGTTTGCCTTTTGTGGTCAAGGTAGATGCCTCTTCTGTGGGGATGGGTGTGGTTCTCTCACAAGAGAAAGATGGTTACCTATTTTCCTTCTGCTTTTTTTCTCTCAGAAGTTCTCACAAATCGAGGCTAACTATGATATTGGGGACCAAGCGCTTCTGGCAGCGAGAGCATTTGAGCAGTGGAGACATTGGTTAGAGGGTGTGACGAAAAAGCGTTTGGCTACTTGTGTGAGGGTGAACTGTTCTTAATTAGGCCAGACATATGTGTCCTATTGTTTATTAACTGAAGAGAAGATAACCATTGTATCTTCCCAGACTGATCGGAGCCTTATTGTTTATAAATGTGTATTGCCTCATCTCCTCTGACTGCATAGTTCAGTGGAAAATTATGCATTCGGATTGAACTTGCGACCAATAAGGGAACAGCCATCTCCAACCAGTCCTGTAAGAACCAATACCCTGAATTGAGCACTGAGAGCTATAAAAGGCCCTTGCTCCTGTTACCAGTATATTATTTTACATGCCCCCTGAGGAAGCTGAGGAACTTCGGGTCCAGTTGGGGATTCACAACTAGAGATGAGCGAACCTGTTCGATTAAGGTTCGCCAATTTCAAATTTGGTACAAGCCTTAGCCTGTTCGGCTCAGGCTTGGTAACACGAGCACTTTCCCCAAAAGTCGGCAATGTTCATTTTTGTTCGATAACTGATCGCGTTTTCCAAATGCTTTTCTAATAACATGTTATGCTTTTGGATAGGATTGTGGTGCTATATGATGAATGTGTATGTGTTTAACCCCTTTCTAACCTTGAATGTACTGTTACATCTTATTTTAATGTCACTTCATGATCAAGAATGTAACAGTACATCAAAGCAATCATGGGGGCACAGGGGGCTGTACTCCCACGATCATGGCCAGGTACTTGGCTTACCTGACAGCCAAGGCCTGAGCCTCACAGCCAGAGATGGTGACAGTGCCGTCGCCAGCTGTTTAACCCTCTACTTGCCATGATCATTACCGATCGCGGCCCTTAGGAGATTGGGAGAGAAAGCCTCTGTGATCATGCATGCAGCATGATCACACAGGCTTTCATGATCACACAGGCTTTCATGATCACACAGGCTTTCATGATCACACAGGCTTTCACTGTACAGCTCTGACAGCTACGATCAGAGTACTCTGGGGTGATGTGCCATAAAGGGACTAAGTGGAAAAGTTAAAATAAAGTTGAAAAATAAAGTAAAAATATTAAAGAAAAATCAGAAAATAAATAACAAAAAAATAAAAAAATTCAAAACAAATACTTATATTTGCGTAAAAATAAAAAAGTACACATGTTTGGTATCGCCATGTCCGTAGCAACCTGAGCTATAAAACTATCACACTAGCTAAGCCCTTCAGTGATCACTTTATTTATTTAAAAAAAAAAAAAAAACATAGCAAAAACTCTGTATTTTCAACATACATCTGACAAAAAAGTGAACTAAAATGTGATTAAAAAAAAATCATATATCATTAAAAATAGTAACGCTAAAAATGTCATCTTGCCCCGCAGAAAACAAGCCACCATACAGCTCCATCAGTGGAAAAAAAAAGCTATAGCTGTCAGAATACAGCAATGCAAAATCTGTTTTTTTTCCCCTATAAAATAGTTTTTTATGTTGTAAAAGCAGCAAGACATAAAAAACTATATTAATGAGGTATCACTGTAATCACATTGACCCAGAGAATGAAACTGTCATATCAGTTTTATGGCACGGTGAACAGCATAAAAAAAAACAGCAAAAACTATTCCTGAGTCGCTGTTTCTTTTTAATTCTGCCTAACAAAAAGTGGAATAAAAGGTGATCAAAAACTATCATGTGGCCAAAAATGGTACCAATAAAAACTCCAACTCATCCACCAAAAACAAGCTCTTACATAAGCCTGTCGGCAGAAAAAAAAAAAACTGTAGACTTCAAAATTCAGTGATGCAAAAAACCTTTTTTTAAAAAGCGTTTTTTAGTGTGATAGTCGCCAAACCTAAAAAAAAAAATATAAAACTGGTATTTCTGTAAGCGTACTGACTGGAGGAATAAAGCCACCTAATAATTTATACTGCAAGGTGAGTAACGTAAAAAAAAATAAATCAATAAAGCCAATTTTTCACATGCTATTGATTTGCTCACTCTGCCTCTCAAAGATCGGGGTACGGTGCGGCTCATATGTATCCTGCACTCTATGCTGAACACTTGCACTGGGATTACTTGTAAGGGTGTGTGCCCACAATCAGGAATAGCAGAATTTTGGATGCAGCGTGTTTTTTGCTGCTTCCAAACTCCTGCATTGTACAGTACAAACACAGTGGATGGATTTATAGAAATCTCCTGCCCTCGTGCTTCTTTTCTCCGTAGTGTAAACTGACAAGCGATGCATCTTCCCTAGAAGCAGCATGTCAATTTATGCTGCGGAGACGTGAGTGTCCTCAGCTGGGAAACCAGAAAGAAAGTCCACAGCGCCCCAAACCCTGATAGTGGGCAAGGGCAGCTGCGGTATTCTGCTAAGAACACTTGAGTCTTAGCAGGAGAAGACATGTTGCGTCTAGGACACAGCATGTGCGGATTGTGGACACGTACCCTAAGGGCGGCTTTGCACACTACGACATCGCAGGTGCGATGTCGGTGGGGTCAAATCGAAAGTGACGCACATCCGGCGTCACTTGCGATGTCGTAGTGTGTAAATCCTAGATGATACGATGAACGAGCGCCAAAGCGTCGTTATTGTATCATCGTTGCAGCCTCCGACATTTCCATAATGTCGGTGCAGCGACAGGTACGATGTTGTTCCTTGCTCCTGCGGCACCACACATCGCTGTGTATGAAGTCACAGGAGCGAGGAACATCTCCTTACCTGCCGCCGGCCACAATGCGGAAGGAAGGAGGTGGGCGGGATGTTTACATCCTGCTCATCTCCGCCCCTCCGCCGCTATTGGCCGCCTGCCGTGTGACGTCGCTATGACGCCGCACGACCCGCCCCCTTAGGAAGGAGGCGGGTCGCCAGCCAGAGCGACGGTCGCAGGGCAGCTGAGTGCATGTGAAGCTGGTGTAGCGATAATTTTCGCTACGCCAGCTATCACACGATATCGTACCTGCGACGGGGGCGGGGACTATCGCGTGCGACATCGCAGCATCGGCTTGCGATGTCGCAACGTGCAAAGCCCGCCTAAATTTAAGAAAAAGGTGATTAGGACAAAATTCCCAACGGAAAATTCACTGTAATGAGGGAGTTACTTTGACCTCATGTCTGGCCTGTGGTCCAGTGGTATCCATCTTTTTATGACTCTTGTTAGGCGTGCACAAAAGTGCGGTCATCAACAGTTTGGTTCATCTTTGAAAAGACGGACACCACTGAACAGAGGCCAAACAGATTCCAGAGTAACTTTGCTGCCTCATTAGTGCATGGATCTGTTGCAGATTTCACCTGAATCATGTATTTCGGAGATGTAGATGGAAACCCCGATGTAAGTGCTCAACATAGAGCACAGGATAAATGTGAACTGATCCAAAATGTTCTGTACCAAAATCACCACCAAATAGCATTCAACTCAACCCACAAAAACAAAAGTCCTCACTCAGGGCCGTCATCAGTTAACGGAAATATAGGGGGCTTCCACGTTACTGGTAGCACAAAGGCTCTTGAAAAATGCTATGGCTCCATCCCTCAAAAAAAGAAATCCAGCAAAATCTTCAATCCCAAATCCAAATGCGCCCCTTTCTTCTGAGCCCCACAATGTGCCTAAACCACAGTTAGCATCAACATGTCTGGCATTGTTGTAGTGAGGAGAGCCCGCAATGTACGGGGTGCAGGCTTACAGAAGCATGAGCTGGGCACAATGTACGGGCACTAAAATGAGACTAAAATGTCATTACACGCATAGAGGGATTCCCAAAGGGGAGTTCTTCTCTTCTGGCACATAGAGGCTCTGCAAATGAAGTCCACAAACTATTCTAGGAAAATGTATGATTCAAAAGTCAAATGGCGCTCCTTACCTCCTGAGCCCTGTGGTGCTGCCAACAGTATTGTACAGTCACATGTGTGGTATTGCCATGTTCAGGAGACATTGAGTAACACTTTATGGAGCCTTTTTTATCTATTCCACATGTGAAAATTGGAAATGTCTTTAAAAACAACATTTTAGTGGTAAAAATGTAATTATTTTTTGTTCACCGCCTAATAGTATAAAATTTTGTGACAGACCTGGCGCTCGTTTACTTTCACTGTGTCACTGTAACACCTTGGGGTCGAGGGTTTTTCAACTGACTCGTCGCCGGGCCACGGGTGCAGATCCTCTGCTTCGTCAAGGACTGGCCTGGACCGGTTTCATGACCCCAAGGCGTTCAGAAGGGACGGCAATGGACGGGAGAAAGGATGGAGGATAGGAGTGGTACTGACGGTGAGGAAAGTCTTTTTTAGATCATGACGCCACCTGTGATATGCAGCCAGGGATGAGCCGCCGCTGCGGATGCTGCTTTCCGGGGCTGATGGTGAAGGTCGCAGGGATGGTGTCGCTCCCCACAGGCAGAGTGGGATTACCCCGGGGTAGATGATGGAGGAAGGGACAGGGGTGGTGGTAGTTCCTGTGGGCGCCGCAGCGCTGGTTGATGGCGCCGGCAAATAAGAGGCAGAGGCAGTGGCTGCGGTTCTAGGTCTTTTACTCACAAGTAGTTCAGGCGCTGCCCCAGAGTACCCATCTCTGCCACGATGGGCTCCAGCTGATCCTGGCAGTCACCACCGATGCCCGTGAAAGTTTTTCTAGTTAAGTGGTCCTCAGTTGCTATCCGGAACCTTGGCGAGCCTCCAGCTCCAAGCCACGGGCCCATGGAGCAAGAGAAACACTCTACCCCGTTGTCTGTGATAAATTTTGAACCCTTCTAACTTCCTAACAAAAAAAATGATGTTTCAAAAATTGTGCTGATGTAAAGTAGACAAGTGGGAAATGTTATTTATTAACTATTTTGAATGACATAATGGATCTGGTTTATGAGCATACAAATTTAAAGTTTGAAAATTGCAAAATTGTCACCAAATTTCTGATATTTTCAAAACTGAATGCAAAAAAAATAATTCTAAATTTTCCCCTATCATGAATATGTCATGAAAAAAACTGTCTTAGAATCAATTGGATCAATTGGATCTGATGAAGCGTTCCAGTGTTATTACATCATAAAGTGACGCTGGTCAGAATTGCAAAATTGGCCTGGTCATGAAGGTGAAAACAGGCTCGGGGTGAAGGGGTTAAATGCAGTTGGACCTGCTTTTTGTTCAGCAATGGAGTCTTGTGTGGTGAGCATGTAATCAGGCCATGGAGGATGAGTGCATTACTTGTTTACTTTGAAACAATTGTACCTCCTGATTCCAGGTCTTTCTGTAGCTCTCCAAAGGGGGTTTTTGACTCTTGGCCAACTCTTCTGATAATTGTTTAAACTCCTTTGTCTGAAATCTTGTGGAGAGCACCTGGTCGTGGCCACTTTATGGTGTAATTATGTTCTTTCCATTTCTGGATTATTGCCCCAGCAGGGGTCACTGGAACCTTCAGTTATTTAGTAAAGGCCCCGTCACACTAAGCAACATCGCTAGCAACATCGCTGCTAACGAACAACTTTTGTGACGTTGCTAGCGATGTTGCTGTGTGTGACATCCAGCAACACCCTGGCCCCTGCTGTGAGGTCGTTGGTTGTTGCTGAATGTCCTGGGCCATTTTTTAGTTGTTGCTGTCCTGCTGTGAAGCACAGATCGCTGTGTGTGACAGCGAGACAGCAACAACTAAATGTGCAGGCAGCAGGAGCCGGCTTCTGCGGAGTCTGGTAACCAATGTAAACATCGGGTAACCAAGAAGCCCTGTCCTTGGTTACCCGATATTTACCTTTGATACCAGCCTCCGCCGCTCTCACTGTCAGTGCCGGCTCCTGCTGTGTGCACATTTAGCTGCAACACACATCGGGTTAATTAACCCCATGTGTGCTGTAACTAGGAGAGCAAGGAGCCAGCGCTAAGCAGTGTGCGCTGCTCCCTGCTCTGTGCACATGTAGCTGCAGCACACATCGGGAAATTAACCCGATGTGTGCTGTAACTAGGAGAGCAAGGAGCCAGCGCTAAGCAGTGTGCGCTGCTCCCTGCTCTGTGCACATGTAGCTACAGCACACATCGGGAAATTAACCCCATGTGTGCTGTAACTAGGAGAGCAAGGAGCCAGCGCTCAGTGTGCGCTGCTCCCTGCTCTCTGCACGTGTAGCTCCGTGTGGTGGTAACCAAGGTAAATATCGGGTTGGTTACCCGATATTTACCTTAGTTACCAAGTGCAGCATCTTCCACGCGGCGCTGGGGGCTTGTCACTGGTTGCTGGTGAGCTCACCAGCAACTCGTGTAGCCACGCTCCAGCGATCCCTGCCAGGTCAGGTTGCTGGTGGGATCGCTGGAGCGTCGCTTAGTGTGACATCTCACCAGCAACCTCCTAGCAACTTACCAGCGATCCCTATCGTTGTTGGGATCGCTGGTAAGTTGCTTAGTGTGACAGTACCTTAAGTCTAAATTCTGTAACCAATGCCATCAGTGTATACTTTGGTTCAATATTTCTTTCACCCTCTGTATATACAGACCCCTAAATCCCACCACCACACAATATAAGCAATACAGGACCAGAAAATAGTCTGTTTCTCTCCCTTTCAACTCATACTCCAGAATACAAAATATCTATCTGTTCCCCCATTTTATCTCAATTATCTTTTCATTGCCCCAATTATATATAATGCATACTCGAAAAACACCTGGGGTACCAACATCCAATTCAATCCTAAAGGCTGCTTTACACGTTGCAATTTGTCGTGTGATCGCACCCGCCCCCATCGTTTGTGCGGCTCGGGCAATTTGTTGCCCGTGTCGCACAATGCTGTAACCCCCCGTCACACGTACTTACCTCCCGAACGACCTCGCTGTGGACGGCGAACATCCATTTCCTGAAGGGGGAGGAACGTTCAGCGTCACAGCGACGTCACACAGCGGCTGGCCAATAGTAGCGGAGGGGAAAAGATGAGTGGGACATAAACATCCCGCCCACCTCTTTCCTTCTGCATTGCCGACGGGACGCAGGTAACCTGTGTTCATCGTTCCCGGGGTGTCACACGGAGCGATGTGTGCTGCCCCGGGAACGATGAACAATCGGACCACAGAAGGACGTTCAATTTTTAGAAAATGAGCGACGTGTCAACGAGCAACGATAAGGTGAGTATTTTTGCTCGTTCACCGTCGCTCGTAGCTGTCACACGCTACGATATATCAAGCGGTGCCGGATGTGCGTCACTTACGACGTGACCCCGACAACATATGGTAAGATATATCGTAGTGTGTAAAGCGGCCTTAAGACTCCTGAACTGTGTTTTCTCTTTTGTGCAAAACTTTTTGCGCATATATATTTTACAATCTGGGCATGAGCACTTTAAGTCATGCCTTTTTGATTGGTAAGCTTTCTGTGCCATCCAAATAGCAGTCTGGTCGGTATGATGGCTGTAAGCATTTAGAGATGTGGGTGACTATTCATGTCATTCAGGATCCTCCACTAAAGTACACTATATGTGGAGCGGAGGATGCTTAATGATGTGTATGGTCAACTGCTTCTCCATGTGCAGACATCTCATTAAGAGGGCCACAGTGTGGATGGTACGATACCAATTAAGACTGATGCAACTTGATCAATATTGAAAATAGCATAGAATATCAGGGTATATTAGTAGTAACTTGAACATGTTCATATACTGTATGACATTTCTTCACTCTAGCCATAAAATTTAAAATCTCCTTTATTAGTGGGACAACCCCTTGAAAATGGGTCAAAGTGTAAGGTGTCCATTAATTTCTTGATATTGCACAGATCTCATGTTTTTTGGGGTGTGAGCTGAAGCCAACAGTAGCAGTGAGATCCAACTTTACACCTGGAGGAGCAGTGAATGTGAAGTTCTGGAGGAGCTTTGTAAAGACAAGGAAAAGCTCAACTTTAACCAAACTCTCACCGGCACAACTTCTCTTCCCTGCAAACAGGAGCAGATAGAAAACAACATAATGTTAGTCTATAAAGGAGTCTGGGGGCACAAAGTCCCTGAGGTGGTTGAGGGGTCCACCGTCTTTACTTTGATGTTACTCACCAGCTGAAAATGGAATAAAGGCCTCGTTTTTGACAAAGTTTCCATCGGAGTCCAGAAAATGTTGCGGGTAAAACTCATCAGGTTTCTTGAAGTACTTGTCATCTCGTAGGACAGACGTCATTGATGGCATTATGTGAGTTCCCTGCAATAATGTATGAATGATTCTTTTAATGAAATTCATCCTCCAAAAATAGGCAATCTGTAAGATAGGGTCACCATCCAAAATACCTAGATTCACAAAAGTCCACAGTTTGGGTCCCTAAATATCCAATTATGTTCATCAGCCTCCATCGTGAATCCTTTGGTGTGCAATTGAGGAGGTTGGTGTACTTCTTCTCAAATCCACTAATTTTTAAATGAGGGTAAATAATATAATCTTTATGCAGTCTCTCAAGTCATTTAGAGGGTCCAAGAGGGGTTGTAAACAGAACATTAATCTAGTTTTTTTCCTGTGTAGTTGTTCTTAGGTGAAAACAAGGGCACCATATTGGGAACCAAGTTTGCCCATTATTAGCTAATAATTAGTGACCTTTCCTTTTGTAAACCAAATTCTTTTGCTTATTTTCTTCCTTTTCTCTTGACTGATATATAGCCAGTGGCTGAGAGATTACAGGTGAGTTTGAGCTCCTTTTTGCCCTCCATATTTGCACCAATTATACAGCTCTGATAGCAGCGCCACCTTCTTTAGTGAAATTAAATATGAAATTAGAGTTCAGTATTTTTAATCAATGGGATGACAATCAAATGTGAGTGGGTGACCTGTTAAATAACAAGGAACTAACAAATTATGATCTCAACATCTTTGTGGAAGTGTATCATGGAATGAGTGAGGGAATTTTCTGAGAATGACAGAAGAAGAGTTGCTTTATGCTCATCTGCCTGGAAAAGGGTTATAAATCATCTGTAATGAGTTTGGGCTCCACCAATCCACTGTCAGACAGATTGTGTTCAAATGGAAAAACTTCAAGACCACAGATTCTCTCCTGACATGATCCAGGTCGGCATCTGCTTTGGCAGTGTTCTAGCACTGGCCTGGTCAAGTCAAGGGTTAACTTCCCACTGCCTCTATTCCCAGGATGCTATATCTGGCCACTCCTCCCTTTTAGCCTTGTCAGTTATATTCTGCCTTTGGTGTGTGTAGCTGGCTCTGGTGAGTTCCTGATCTGTCCTACCTCATTCCTCTGATCCACTACCTGTGTCTGTTTACCTCCTCCCAGCCTGTTCCTCCTATCTTATCTCTTTGTCTTGTGTACATTGACTTCCCAGTATGACTAAGGCTGTGTGCACACGTTGCGTTTTTTACCGCGGAAACTCTGCGTTTAGAACCGCAGCGTTTCAGTGGCAAATTGCATGCTTTCAGCTTTCCCAGCAAAGTGTATGAGAAAGCCGAAAAATCAGTGCACACGCTGCGTTTCTAAACGCAGCGTTTTGGATGCCAAAAATCGGTGCGGAAAGAAAAGCAGCATGTCACTTCTTTTGTGCGGTGTGGCTGCGTTCTCTCCCCCATTAAATCAATGATGTGGGTAGAACGCAGCTACACCGCAGTGAGCTGCTTTTTTGTTGCGGTCCGCGGGCTTTGTCGGCATGCCAGAACGCAGGCATTTACCTGGAAGTGAGGTCAAGAGGTTTCCTGTTGACCTCACTTCCTGGCAAAGTTCAGGAAAGCCCTCGGTGTCTCCAAAGTGCCCGCCCCGACCCCCGACCCCCCTCCCGAAAATACAACATGGCCGCGCGCACAGTAGCGCACCGGCCGCTCTGCTCCTATGATTTCTGTCGCATGTGCAATAACACATGCGACAGAAAAATGCCCCCCAGGCCCTGCCCGGTCACCCCCTATTCCCCCGGTATTCCCCCTTACCTGTCCGGTCGCAGCGCTGATCCCCCGCGGCCTCCTCCTCCTTCACAGCAGACGCCGGCCGGTCACATGAGCAGAGCAGCTGACAGCCAGCACTGTGTTCAGTGTGAGCTGTGCTGACTGCTCGGCACTCTGCAGCTGTGACCCGGGGAGAGTGGGTGCAGATTTTTGGCACCCACTCTCCTCAAATGGAGGGTCTGCCCTCCTAGAAAATGGGGGATACGTTCCCTGAACGTGCCCCCATATTCTAGAAGGTCCAGAGGCGACGTGGGACGTCCAAATGGATTTCTGCGGACCCATTTTTTTCAAATTTTTTGATTAAATTGGAGAACAAGGGAATGATTTGGGGAGTGTTTTTTCTAATAAAAAATTTTTTGTCATTTTTTTTGGCTTTTGTTAACTGTCAATTAGTTATGTCGGGTATCTAATAGACGCCGTGACATCACTAATTGCTGGGCTTGATGCCAGGTGACATTACACATCTGGTATCAACCCCATTTATTACCCCGTTTGCCAACGCACCAGGGCGCGGGATGAGTTGGGGCGAAGCGCCAGGATTGGCGCATCTAATGGATGCGCCACTTCTGGGGCGGCTGCGGCCTGCTATTTTTAGGCTGGGAAGAGTCCAATAACCATGGCTCTTCCCACCCTGAGAATACCAGACCCCAGCTGTCAGCTTCACCTTGGCTGGTGATCTAATTTGGGGGGACCCCACGTTATTTTTTTTTTAATTCTTTATTTATAAATAAAAAAAAAAAGCCTGGGGAGCCCTCCAAATTGATCACCAGCCAAGATGAAGCTGCCAGCTGTGGTTTGCAGGCTACAGCTGTCTGCTTTACCCTGACTGGCTATCAAAAATAGGGGGGACCCCACGCCATTTTTTTCATTTTTTTTTTTTTTATTGGATAAATACTAAGCTAGGCACCCTTTAGTGCCACATGAAAGGTACTAAAGGTGCCAGCTTAGAATATGCAGGCGGGGGTGGGACGTTATATATATTTGACATCCATTCATCCATTGATGCTTTTTAGGTTGTGTGCCCACAATCAGGGTTTGCAGCGTTATGGACGCTAAGTGTTTTCCCTGCGTCCATAACGCTGCGTTGTGCAGTAGAAGCACAGTGGAAGGATTTTTGGAGATCCCATGCCCAATGTGCTTCTTTTCTCCGCAGCATAAACTGACCGGTGGCGCAGCTTCCCGAGCCTCAGCATGTCAATTTATGCTGCGGAGACGAGAGTGTTCTCTGCAGGTAGCATAGAGCTAAAGTCCACAGCATCCTGAACCCAAATCGTGGGCATGGGCAGCTGCGTTCTCCCGTGGACAACACTCACATCTCTGCAGGAAGGCTGACACTGTGTACTAGACGCCGTGTCGCTGGATCATGGCCACACAGCCTTAGGCCTCTTTCACACGTCAGTGATTCTGGTACGTTTCTGCTTTTTTTTAAACGTACCAGAATCACTGACATACGCAGACCCATTATAATGAATGGGTCTGCTCACACGTCAGTGATTTTTCACTGCACGTGTCTTGTGCGGCGTACCCGCGTGTGCGTGATTGCCGCACGGAGACATGTCCATTTTTTTCTGGCATCACTGATGTTCCATGGACCACGCAGTGGTGTGGTCCGTGAAACACGTGCCAGAAAAAAACGTGCTTTTAAAATAAAAATCATTTTAACTCACCCGGCGTCCAGCGATGTCCTCTGCAGCCCGTGCAGCCTGCTGCTTCTGAGCCGGCTCATTATTGTCGCGCATATTCATGATGTGCGACACAGCCGACCCGGAAGCAGCTGCTGCGGGGGTCAGCGCCAGCCGGATGCTGCACCGCGGGAGCGATCAGCACCATGGAGAGCGGGAGCGGGCACAGGTGAGCTAATCTGTAAGTGCAATCACGGGCCACGGAGAACAGAGCCCGGATTGCACTTAGACAACCCATGTGTGCCGTGATTCACGGCACACGGAGGGACATGTGCGTGTTTTACACGCCAGTGAAAAACGTCAGTGTTTTTCACTGACGTGTGAAACGGGCCTAAAAGTGAGAATATTGTTGCTACAGCAACATTTTGGGTGAAGTAGCTGTGGATTCAAAATGCTTAATATACTCCTGAATAAAATCTTTGAGGGGTGCAGATTCCAAAATGGGGTCACTTGTGGGGGTTTTCTGAGGTATAGGTGCCCAAGGGGCTCTGCTAATGTGACATGGTGCACGAAGTTTATTTCAACTTTTCCAAAATTCAAATGGTGCTCCTTCCATTCCAAGCCCTCCCATTTATCCAAACAGAATGTGGAGAAGAAGGAAATGACATCACAGGTTTTTTTTTCGAAAGGTCTGTGTTCAACCAACTTTATTAACACTGACAAGTCTTAAAAAACGCACCTAAAAAAACGCATGAAAAACGCATGAAAAACGCATGAAAAACGCATGCGTTTTCGATGCCTTTTTCTCAAAAAAGCATTGTTTACAATTCTCTCCTCTGCCAGAGGGTGCGTTTTTTTCCGCGCTGAAAAAAAAGCAACGTGTGCACATAGCCTTAAGCTGGTTTCACACATAGCGACAGCGACGACGTCGCTGTTATGTAACCATCTTCTGTGACGCAACAGCGACCTAGTAAGTCGCTGTTATAATCGCTGCTTAGCTGTTAAACACAGCAGACGCAGCAGCAATCATAACGACACGCGTCGCTGTGGAAGCCATGCTGCACTTGGTAACTAAGGTAAATATCGGGTAACCATTACCCGATATTTACCTTGGTTACCAGCGCACACGCTTAGCGCTGGCTCCCTGCTCTCCTAGCCAGGGTACACATCGGGTTATATACCCGATGTGTACTTGTCACGCTCCCCGGGTCCCCTGCACTGTCCCCCGGCTCACCTGTCACGCGTCCCGGCTCCCCTGCCTCGCTTCCCGGTTCCTTGGTCCGGTCACCGCCGCTCCCCGCTCTCCTGCATCCATTGCCATCCCGTCCCCGGCGTCCTGGTCCCCGCTCCCGGCGCCCGTCGGCTTCTCAGCCCCAGCCCAGCCCTGCTGCTTCCTCCTCGCAGCTTCCTGCCCTGGCTTCTGGCACTCGGGCCGCGCGCATGCGCATTAGGGCGCGCGCGCGGTCATTGACCCTTTCTTAAAGGGCCAGCGTCCATTAACAGGAAATGATGCAAACAGGTACAGGGTATAAAGGGGTTTAATGTCCAAGGGGGCGGGGCCTGATCTTCGTGTTTCCCAAGCTAGGAGTCAGGTCTCCTGGTGTCTATATGATATACTCACCTATCTCTCTTGTAGAGCCGTGCCTGCCTCGCCATCCGGTCCTGCCGAATCCCGAACCCCGAACGCTGTCCATCTGCCATCCTGACAGTCCGTACCATCTCGGATCCCTGCGGTGACCCGTCATCTCGCTCCGAAGGTTCCGGACCCCGCCTGACATCTTCTCAGCTTCCGAACCTGAGCTACGTCACCCGGACTACCTACAGTGACTCCGTGGTCCCAGGGACTTCTCCGTTAAACTCCTATGCACGGACTGTTCTGCTGCCTATAGTGCTCCAGCTACCGGACCCCTTACCACCATCTAGGAGTTCGGCCCAGTGGATCCACCTCATGGGTCTGCCCGTCCACCTGGCCCTGACAGTAAGATCAGGCCATGGATCCCGCTGCAGCACTAGCAGTCGTACAGGAGGAACTCCAACGCCAGCGTGAGACTCAGACCCGCATGCTGCAGTTCATGTCTTCTGTGGACGCCCGCCTGAACACGCTACAAGCAGCAGTTGCGTCTTCAACATCCCGGGCTTCCACTAGTCAAGCCACGGCTCCAGCTCCCGTGGCGACTTCTTCAGATACTTCCAGACTTCGTTTGGCCTCACCACCCCGGTACGCCGGAGACCCCAAGACCTGCAGGGGATTCTTAAACCAATGCTCCCTCCATTCCACGCAGCTGCCACATTTGTTTGCCTCTGACCAAGCCAAGGTCGCCTTCATCATGTCCCATCTAGAGGGTGAGGCACTGGCGTGGATGAACCCCTTGTGGGAGAAGGGGGATCCTGTGACCACGAACATCCAAGAGTTCCTGCAGGCATTCCGTGGCACCTTTGATGAGCCCGGACGCGCCTCCGCGTCTGCTTCGTCTCTTCTCCGGTTGCGTCAGGGGACTCTGACGGTGGGTCAGTACGCAGTCCGGTTTCGCACCCTGGCTTCGGAACTCGGCTGGAACAACGAGGCCCTAACCACCGCCTTCTGGGAAGGACTCTCGGGGCGAATTAAAGATGAGCTGGCGGGTCGTGACGTACCGACCACCCTGGATGCCCTGATTGCCCTAGCGACACGAGTAGACATTCGCTTTCAGGAGCGAGCCAAGGAAGTGTCCCGTGAGAGACGTCCGGTACGGCATTCCTCTCCTCCGCAGAAGCCCTCCGTACTTCAGTCATCGACAGCTGGGGCCCCCGTCCACGAGCCCATGCAGATCGACCGAGTGCGGCAATCTGAACAACGTCGAGCAGAGCGGCTCGCCAAGGGTCTCTGCTTTTACTGCGGAGAGGGCTCACACCTGCTACGCTCCTGTCCAGAGAGGCCGGGAAACTCCAAAGCCTAGGGTTGGTAGGAGAGGCCACCCTAGGTGCTGGGACTCTCTCAGACCCGGTTACGTGGACTGTGCAAGTGACAACGGGAGAGACGCGGTTCACGGCTGAAGCATACCTCGACTCTGGGGCAGCAGGCAATTTCATCCAGCAGGCCACGGTGGACAAGTACCAGGTGCCTGTTACTCCACTCGACAAGCCCCTAGTGATTGCCTCTGTGGATGGGAGACCCCTCTCTGACACCATCTCCTGGGTCACCAGGCCGGTCGAACTGCGTATCGGTGCCCTGCACACCGAGAACATCGCTCTCTATGTCCTTCCACGCATGTCCCATCAGATCCTGCTGGGACTTCCCTGGTTGCGGACACACGAACCATCAGTCAGCTGGGGTACTGGCGAAATCACCCGATGGGGCTCTTCGTGCCATGAGAAGTGTCTGAAGTCCATACAACCCATCCGACGGCCTCCGGTTCCAGAGAACATACCGGGACTGCCCTCGGCCTATTGGTCCTTCGCAGACGTCTTTGATAAAAAGGAGTCTGAGGTACTTCCGCCACATCGTCCTTACGATTGTGCCATTGACCTGCTCCCAGGAACAACACCACCTCGAGGACGGATATATCCATTGTCTCCAGCCGAAACAAGGGCCATGTCTACTTACATCACAGAGAGCCTGGCAAGGGGATTCATTCGGAGGTCCTCCTCTCCTGCTGGAGCAGGCTTCTTCTTCGTGAAGAAGAAAGAGGGCGACCTACGCCCATGTATAGACTACCGGGGATTGAACCAGATCACCGTGAAAAACAAGTACCCTCTGCCGCTCAACCCCGAATTGTTTGACCGGCTTAGGGGAGCTCGTGTGTTCACCAAGCTGGATCTTCGGGGTGCTTACAATCTGGTACGCATCCGCTCTGGGGACGAATGGAAGACTGCGTTCAATACTCGCGATGGGCACTATGAATACAGCGTGATGCCCTTCGGCCTGTGTAACGCCCCAGCCGTCTTCCAAGAACTGGTGAACGATGTTTTCCGGGACCTTCTCTACGTCTGTGTGGTAGTGTATCTGGATGACATCCTTGTCTTCTCTCCGGACCTCCAGACTCACAGAGAGAACGTACAGCTGGTTCTACAAAGACTGAGAGAGAATCGTCTGTACGCCAAGTATGAGCAGTGTGTCTTTGAGCAGTCCTCTCTCCCCTTCCTGGGGTAGATCATCTCTGATACCGGACTGCAGATGGATCCAAAGAAGGTCTCCTCCATTCTCAACTGGCCTCCTCCTTCTGGACTGAAGGCAATCCAACGTTTCCTGGGATTTGCCAACTACTACCGCCAGTTTATCCCTCACTTCTCTGCTCTGACTGCTCCTCTCTCCGCTTTGACCAAGAAGGAGGCTAATCCAAAGGACTGGTCACCTGCGGCCGACGCCGCGTTTTGCTCTCTGAAGCGGGCATTTGCCTCCTCTCCTGTACTCCACCATCCGGAGTTAAACCGCCAGTTCACCTTGGAGGTGGATGCCTCCTCCTCGGGAGCCGGAGCAGTCCTCATGCAGAAGTCCTCCTCCGGGAAGATGGTGACTTGCGGTTTCTTCTCCAAGAGCTTCTCTGCGCCTGAACGCAACTACACCATCGGTGACCGAGAGCTCTTGGCAGTCAAACTGGCTCTGGAGGAATGGCGCTACCTTCTGGAAGGAGCAGTGTATCCCGTGATTATTTACACGGACCACAAGAACCTGGAATACCTGCGGTCCGCTCAGCGACTGAACCCACGGCAAGCCAGGTGGTCCTTATTCTTTGCCAGGTTTGATTTCCAGCTCCATTTCCGACCTGCGGACAAGAATGTACGCGCTGATGCCTTGTCCAGGTCTTTCATGCCCATGGAGCAGGAGGAGGAGACTACCCAACCCATCATCTGTCCTAGCAAAATCATTCCGGTGGCCCTTGTCACCCTGGCCCAGATACCGCCCGGGAAGACCTATGTCTCTGAGACTGACAGGCAAAAAGTGTTACACTGGGGCCATGCCTCGAAAACAGCCGGTCATGCTGGTCAAAAGAGAACATGGAGCACAATTGTACGTCACTACTGGTGGCCATCTCTTCGCACGGACGTCGCTGCTTTTGTCTCTGCCTGCTCCTCTTGTGCCAGGAACAAGACGCCCAAACACCTGCCATATGGCCGTCTTCTGCCTCTGCCGATACCCTCAGTTCCGTGGCAACACATAGCGATGGACTTTATTACGGACTTGCCATTGTCCTCCGGACACACAGTCATATGGGTCGTGGTGGATCGTTTCTCTAAAATGGCACATTTCGTCCCTATGACTGGACTGCCCTCTGCTCAGGAACTCGCGGACGCCTATATACATCACATCTTCCGCTTGCATGGCTTTCCATCACACATCGTATCCGCCAGAGGAACTCAGTTCACCTCCCGCTTCTGGAGGGCGCTCTGCAAACATCTGGGAGTGACTCTGGACTTTTCTTCTGCTTACCATCCTCAGTCTAATGGCCAAGTGGAGAGGGTCAATCAACTCTTGACCTCCTTCTTACGTCACTATGTCAACGCCCATCACGACGACTGGTCCACGCTTCTTCCTTGGGCTGAATTCTCCCATAACCACCACATCAGTGAGTCGTCCTCCAGCTCTCCCTTCCATGTCGTTTACGGACTTCAGCCCTCCGTCCCATTGCCTGTATCCCCTTCTTCGGATGTCCCTGCTGCCGATACGGTAGCCCGTGACTTTGCAACCATTTGGGACTCTGTCAAGGCGTCCCTTGGGCGTGCCTCCCTACGGATGAAGAGACACGCAGACAAGAGACGTCTGGACCCTCCGTGTTTCTCTCCTGGAGATCTAGTCTGGCTTGCTTCCAAGTACGTCCGATTGAAGATACCATCCTACAAGCTGGGTCCTCGCTACATCGGGCCGTTTAAAGTCCTCAACAAGATCAATGAGGTCTCCTACAAGCTACAGCTCCCGGCCACGATGAGGATACCCAATTCCTTCCACGTCTCCCTGCTCAAGCCGGTTGTCCTTGGTCCCTTCTCCGCTGCTGCCAGTTCGGCTCCTCCTCCTATTGCCGATGACGACATCTATGCGGTAAGGGATATCGTGGCCATGAAAACCGTCCGGGGTCGACAGTTCTTCCTGGTGGACTGGGCAGGGTATGGTCCTGAGGATAGATCCTGGGAGCCCCGGGAGAATGTGGGTACTCCGCTGATCCGTGCCTTCCTGTCCCGGTTGCGGGGAGGGGGGCGTGGGGGGGGGGTACTGTCACGCTCCCCGGGTCCCCTGCACTGTCCCCCGGCTCACCTGTCACGCGTCCCGGCTCCCCTGCCTCGCTTCCCGGTTCCTTGGTCCGGTCACCGCCGCTCCCCGCTCTCCTGCATCCATTGCCAGCCCGTCCCCGGCGTCCTGGTCCCCGCTCCCGGCGCCCGTCGGCTTCTCAGCCCCAGCCCAGCCCTGCTGCTTCCTCCTCGCAGCTTCCTGCCCTGGCTTTTGGCACTCGGGCCGCGCGCATGCGCATTAGGGCGCGCGCGCGGTCATTGACCCTTTCTTAAAGGGCCAGCGTCCATTAACAGGAAATGATGCAAACAGGTACAGGATATAAAGGGGTTTAATGTCCAAGGGGGCGGGGCCTGATCTTCGTGTTTCCCAAGCTAGGAGTCAGGTCTCCTGGTGTCTATATGATATACTCACCTATCTCTCTTGTAGAGCCGTGCCTGCCTCGCCATCCGGTCCTGCCGAATCCCGAACCCCGAACGCTGTCCATCTGCCATCCTGACAGTCCGTACCATCTCGGATCCCTGCGGTGACCCGTCATCTCGCTCCGAAGGTTCCGGACCCCGCCTGACATCTTCTCGGCTTCCGAACCTGAGCTACGTCACCCGGACTACCTACAGTGACTCCGTGGTCCCAGGGACTTCTCCGTTAAACTCCTATGCACGGACTGTTCTGCTGCCTATAGTGCTCCAGCTACCGGACCCCTTACCACCATCTAGGAGTTCGGCCCAGTGGATCCACCTCCTGGGTCTGCCCGTCCACCTGGCCCTGACAGTACTCCGACTCCGGCTACGTGTGCAGGGAGCCAGCGCTAAGCGGTGTGCTCTCACGCTGCCAGTGCTGACTCCCTGCTCACGTAGCTGGAGTACACATTTGGTAATTAACCCGATATCTACTCTGGCAAGGAGAGCAGGGAGCCGGCAGCACTGGCAGCGTGAGAGCAGCGGTGCTAGTAACTAATGTAAATATCGGGTAACCAAGGAAAGGGCTTCTTGGTTACCCGATGTTTACCTTTGTTACAGCTTACTGCAGGCTGCCAGATGCCGGCTCCTGCTCCCTGCTCACTTCCGTTCGTCGCTCTCTCGCTGTCACACACAGCAATGTGTGCATCACAGCGGGAGAGCGACAAGCAAAAAATGAAGCAGGACATTCAGCAACAACCGGCGACCTCACAGCAGGAGACAGCTCTTGCTGGATGTCACACACAGCGACAGCGACAGGACGTCGCTGCCACGTCACAGAAAATGGTGACGTAGCAGCGACGTCGTTGTCGCCGTCACTGTGTGTGACACCACCTTTAGCTTTGCCCAACCTGATTCTGTATCTCCCCTCTGACACCTCCGTTACTGACAGGCTCTTGGCCCCGTGACTTGTTTCTGACTACGTGTTTGATTGCTCCTCTGTACTTTGTTTTACCTGTAGTTTCCGACCCGGCTCGTCTGACACTTCTATTGCCACCTTGTGGTGACTTTACTGTACTACTCCTGGGCAGGTTTATTCTGCTCTTTCTCCACTCTGCTGTGGAGTTTGTATTGTACTTCCTCAGAACACTCAGTAGTACACCGTGACACTCCTCAGTAATAGACGATCAGCAAAGATCACTCCGAGAGTAAGGCATATATTGTCTATTGTCTATAATAATATAATAATATAATATAAGGCATATATTGTCTATTGTCATGTATTGTCTATTGTCTGCAATGTCACAAAGGAACCCAGGGTAACTTCTAAGCAACTAAAGGCCTCTCTCACATCAACTAATGTTCATATGCATGAGTTGATCATCAGGAAGACATGGTGGAATTGCAAAAAGACAGAGGTGGTAGTATCATAGCTTGGACCTGTTTTGCTGTATCTGGACAATGAAATAGGAATTTTATCAGCAAATTCTAGAAGAAAATGTCAGGATATCTGCTCATGAGCTGAATGTAAAGAGAACATGGGCCACGCAATAAGTCAACAACTCAAAGCACAGAAGTCATTCTAGAAAAGAATAAATGTGAAGTTTTAGAATGGTCAAGTCAAAGTCCTGACCTTAATCCTATAGACATATTGTGTAAGGAACTGAAGTGAGCAGTTAATCGGAGAAAACCAACATAACAGAAGTGAAGCTCTTTTGTATGGAGGAACAGGCTAAAATTCCCGAAAGCCAATGTGCAGAACTAATCAACAATTAGGAGAAACGTTTAGATGCAGTTACTGCTGCACAAGGGGTTCACACCAGATAAAATACTAAAAGCAAAGGTTCACATATTTTTGCCATTCCCAGATGTTATATTGGATCATTTTACTAATTTAAAAAAATTAAAAATATATATTGGACTGTTTGATTTTTTTTCTGTTGTTCTGCATAGGGGAATTGTGGGTAAATGTGATGTTGTCTAAGGCTAAAATTATGCAGAAATTTCGAAAATTCTGAAGGTTTCACAAACTTTTTAGCACCATTGTGAGCTTGGTTTATTGGAGTTATATTTCTAGGCTCTTAAAGGGTAAAACAGCAATCTACTGATGGCCTAAGAGGAAATCATAAGATACATATGTATTGAGAGTATGGTTTTGCCTCTAATTATATCCATATCTGTCCACATTTCCACATTATATCTCAAGTAGTGATAGGCGTACCCGAACTGTAAAGTTCAGTTTTCATACCGAACACATAGTGTTTGTGCACGCGATCCCAAACATGAGCTTTCCTGGGAAACTCGTGTTACAGTTCAGGTACAGTTCAAGTCCATGGGCTATTAAAAAAAAGCACATTATTCAAATATATTCTGATTATACTTACAGGTCCCGCGACGCGTCCTCCAGACTTTGTCTCCCGGACGCTTCTGCTTCCATGTCCGATCATTGCTGTGCCCCCAGGTATCCACCACTGACTAAAGGACCTTTCATAATGTCATTGCAATGTGACCTGTCTGGTATGAATGTTGCACAGTAATAAAGGGGTTAATACCAGCTTTGTATTCTCAGCTGGTACTAAGCCCGAAATTCATGGTGTCATGCCAAATTATATATGGTCACCATGAATTTTTAGTAAACAATAAAAAAAAAACACAAAAATATAGAGACTCCATCTTTATTATAAAGAGAGAGAGCAATGTCAGCTCTGCTTAACCACTCTGTACACACAAGTGTTTCTACAGAGCAAGAAGCAGAGAGAGCAATGTCAGCTCTGCTTCACCACTCTGTACAGACAAGCGTCTCTACAGAGCGAGAAGCAGAGAGAGCAATGTCAGCTCTGCTTCATCACTTTGTACATACAAGTGTCTCTACAGAGCGAGAATCAGAGAGAGACATGTCAGCTCTGCTTCACTGCTCTGTACAGTCATATACAGAGCGAGAAGCAGGGAGAGCAATGTCAGCTCTACTTCATCACTCTGTACAGAGCTAGAAGCAGACTGACACTGAGGGTATGATTCCACTTGCATATGACTCGTGCTTTCTCGCATTGCATCACCTCACATGGCCTGATGCTCTTCTGACTGGAGCGCCTCAGCTGCATGGAAATAATTGAAGCCGACCCGCTCCTGTCGGGAGAGTGTGTTCTGTGCCGGGTGATGTGATGCGAGACTCGCACAGTGACAGTCAAAGTTCAATCAAGTCTATGAGCCACGGACTCGGGTGAACGCTGACGTCACCGCAAACATGGCCGAAAACAGCCGAAGACTGCCAAGTGAGGAGTAGTGCACTGAATACCACCAGAAGTTAACGGGACCTTTAATGATGTCATAGCCATGTGACCAGTCTGTAACTCAATGTCTGTACAAAATTCAAACCAGACTGGTCACATGGCTATGACATCATGGAAGATCCTGTAACCTGGGGGCACAGCAATGATCGGACCCAGTTGCAGAAGCGGCCAGCAGACAGAGTCTGCAGGACACGTTGCGGGAGCGGTAAGTATAATGACAATGTTTATTATTAAATATATTCTTTATTTTACAGCCCCCCTGCCTCATTCCATAACTGCGAAGTCTAAGTTCGGTGTTCGGACGCAAGTTCGCATTATCTCACAACCCGAACTTGATCTTTACAAAACGTTCTGGCTCCCGAACGCGAACATCGGGGGGTTCGCCCATCACTAATCTCAAGCTCCATATTTTGTTAGTTATATGTTTCTTTCCTTATTTAAACAGAACCTGTCACCAGGTTTTGAGGTATAAACCAAAACTACCACTTTAGCAGCTCCTATGCTGCATTCCCTAAAGGTGCATGTTATTCCCTGACTCCCTCTGTATATCCCAAAAATACCTTTTCAAAATCTCACACTCTGTATGTAAATCCTGACAGTCCAGTCTGATGGGTATCCTTTGTGCAGCTCCTGTCCCTCCTCTGATAGCCGTCTTCTTGTTATAACTCCGCACACACATGGCCAGGTGAAATTTTGCGCATCTGCAGAGACATTGCCGCCTCGCGCAGGCACACTTAGAGCTGCCTTATTGTGGGCAGAGCCTACTATACAAGTGTGCATGCGCTAAATGGTGCTATATTGTCTTCTGCGTCATCCACATACCCGGACAAAATTTCGTGCTTGGGCAGAGACCTCTCCATTTCACACATGCACTATTATGTATTAGCCTCTGCCAGCAGTAGGGCAGAACAAAGTTCGCGTTTTTGAGCTGGCAATATCTCTGCACAGGCACAAGATTTTACCTAGTTATGTGGATGATGCAGGAGCCATCATCCTCGTCAATCGTAACAAAAGAACGGCTATCAGTGTGGAGAGGAGGGACAGTAGATGTGTGCCGCCCCTGCAGCAGTCGAACTGCTCGGATCCGAGGTTGCTGTGGCTCGAGGGTCTCTGGATCCCGGGGCTTGTGGCCACTCAAATGTAAGGGGGGTATTTATGTGACGCCCTGGACTAGCCAGGTAGTCACATGTAGGCCCTTGCACAAACATCCGTCCCCCTAAAAAGGGTAACAGTAGCCAACCTTTAAAACCCTAGTCGCCTCCCTCAGGGTTGGATGTCCACAACAGGGGGCGGAGCCAGGTGGTTGGCCACGCCCACCGGGGAGTTCACAGGCCCTGAGGCAGGAAAAAACAGTTAGATAAGTTTGGAGTTTTAGGAGTGAAGTTCTAGTGCAGACCTGTGCCCAGGTCTGCCACAGTCTAACACCAGGTGTCTGGGTTGGATCCCAGTCACCTCTGGCTAGGGGGAATATGGTGGAGTCAGCCTGCAGGATCCTGGGAGACGGCCAGGTGGAACCGTAAGGGACCGGGACAGGGTAGTGGCCCGCCGATACCGAACCGGGGAACTGACCGGAAGCCGGAGCACAAGTGGGGGTACTCAGACCCTGAAACGCGGTCCCGAAACTACCGGAACCCGTTAATTAACTGATTGAGGTCTGGACTCTAGGTCCTTTCCCACCCAAGTCCCGCAAGAAGACAAAAGCCCACCGAGAGGGATAACGCCACCACCCAGGCTTAGAGATCCCACGGGCCAGCGTCTGCGGACAAACGGGCTCTCCCGACACACAACGCCGGGGAGCGGGACTCCCGTAGCTGAAGCACGGGTATCCGACTACTAAAGAGGTGCAGGAGAAAGGCGGAGACCACCAACCCGACTGTGGGACCAAACGCAGCCGGCTGCGGGCACCGACCACCATCTTTTTGGTTTACCAGAGACTCTGTCCATCTTTTAATAGTGAGCACCACTGTGCCCTCGGGCCACGCAACACCAAAGCTGCACCACATTTCCCCCGGGGTGCCTAGTCAACAGCAGCGGTGGTGCCCACATTCACCACAACCTGTGGGTGGAATCACGAACTTTAACCTAAAACCCCCTTCAAAGCGCCAGCCCCTTCCAGAGCGAAGTGACTCCCGGTCCGGAGTAGAGATGAGCGAACCGGTCGCGGTTCGGCTCGAGGTCGGTTCGCCAAACGGAGCTCCCGTTCGCATTCGGTTCGTCGAACGTTCGACGAACCGAACTCGAACCAATAGGCTATAATGGGAGGCAATCACAAACACATAAAAATGCATTATAAATGTACACATACAGTAAATAAACATTGCCATAACACTTACCGGTCCCCGCGATCCCTCCTGCACTCTGTCTCCTGCCGCTATTCCATCCGATGATCGCTGAATCCTCCCGGTGACCGGCAGTGCCAGCAGAGAAGCAGGACCTATCGTGACGTCAAAATAGCCATGTGACCAGTCACGTGGCTATTATCTCATTGGCTACAGACTGGTCACATGACTATGACACGTCATGTAGGACCTGCGAGTGCATCTCTCCGGTACACGCTGCACATTTGTGTATCGCCATGTACCGGCGATATGCTCTAGCACACGGTCGACTCCCCGTTCCGTTAGGGACCGGCTGACACAGCCGGTCATTAACGGAGATCACCGTTGCCATAGCAACGCAGTTAGCGGTGACGTCACCGCTAACCGCGGCTCCGGGAGCACCGTTGCTATGGTAACGCGTCTGTCAGCGTTACCGCTGTTACCGCTAGCAGCACTGATCACTCACGGAGTGAAGGCTGCACGCTGCTTCCCGATTGTAGTGAGGATTGTAGTGAGGATGAGGTGCCCCAGCCCATCAAGTGATGGGCTGGGGCACCTCATCCTCACTACAATCGTCACTACTACTACACTAGCGAGGATTGTAGTGAGGATGAGGTGCCCCAGCTCATCAAGTGATGGGCTGGGGCACCTCATCCTCACTACAATCGTCACTACTACTACACTAGCAAGGATTGTAGTGAGGATGAGGTGCCCCAGCTCATCAAGTGATGGGCTGGGGCACCTCATCCTCACTACAATCATCACTACTACTACACTAGTGAGGATTGTAGTGAGGATGAGGTGCCCCAGCTCATCAAGTGATGGGTTGGGGCACCTCATCCTCACTACAATCCTCACTACAATCCTGAAGTGCAGTTTCTTCAAATTCATTTAAAGGCACTTGGAACGCTGAAATTGCTGCTTATAATTTAAGCCTCTATTAAAAACCTCTTATCAGCGGTGGTTTATTGGGGATTTATTGGGCTGACAGGGGGTAATAAAGATGGAGTCTCTAATGTGTCTGTGTATTTATTTCTATTAAAGTATTTTTTCTCTGTGTGGTGTCTTTTTTTTAACCCTTTATTGGAGATTCTTAATGGCCGGGTCAAACGTGCCTGACATTAAGAATCTCTGGCTTCATACTGGCTAGTAAAACAAAGCCAGTATTAACTCATGATTACCCAACAAGCCACCCGGCTCCAGGGCTGTTGGAAGAGTTGGATACAGCGCCAGATGATGGCGCTTCTATGAGAGCGCCATTTTCTGGGACAGCTGCGGACTGAAATTCGCAGTAGAGGCGCCCAGAAACCTCGGGCTAACCTGTGCTGCGGATTCCAATCCCCAGCTGCCTAGTTGTACCTGGCTGGACACAAAAATGGGGCGAAGCCCACGTCATTTGTTTTTTAATTATTTCATGAAATAAGTGAAATAATTAAAAAAAACGGGTTTCCCTATATTTTTGGTTCCCAGCCGGGTACAAATAGGCAACTGGGGGTTGGAGGCAGCCCGTGGCTGCCTGCTGAACCTGGCTAGCATACAAAAATATGGCGAAGCCCACATCATTTTTTTGGTGGGCAAAAAACTTCTGCATACATTCCTGGATGGAGTATGCTGAGCCTTGTAGTTCTGCAGCTGCTGTCTGCTCTTCTCCATACAGACACACAGCAGCTGCACAACTACAAGGCTCAGCATACCCCATCCAGGACTGTATGCAGAAGTTTTTTGCCCCCTGAAAAAATTATGTGGGCTTCGCCATATTTTTGTATGCTAGCCAGGTACAGCAGGCAGGTACGGCTGCCCCCAACCCCCAGTTGCCTATTTGTACCCGGCTGGGAACCAAAAATAAAGGGAAGCCCTTTTTTTATTATTTCATGAATTTCATGAAATAATTAGAAAACAAATGACGTAGGCTTCGCCCCATTTTTGTGTCCAGCCAGGTACAACTAGGCAGCTGGGGATTGGAATCCGCAGCACAGGTTGGCCTGAGCTTTCTGGGCCCCACTGCTGCGAATTGCAGTCTGCAGCCGCCTCAGAAAATGGCATTTTCATAGAAGCGCCATCTTCTGGCGCTGTATCCAACTCTTCCAGCACCTGCCTGCTATACCTGGCTAGCATACAAAAATATGGCGAAGCTCACGTCCTTTTTTTGTAGTTTTTTTGCAAAAAAAAATAAAAAATGCTTCCCTGGATTTTCCATTGCCAGTGAAGGTAACACCAAGCAGTGGGGGTTAGCAGCCAGTAGCTGCTTGGATTACCCTTAGCTAGCAATACAAAAAATGCAGCGGGAGCCCATATATATTTTTTTTAATTATTTATTTAAATAACTAAAAACAAAATGGGCTTCCCTGTATTTTGATTGCTGGACATCACAGTGCTGTAACAATAAATCTTTAAAAAAATGACGTAGCGCTCCGCGGTATTTTTGATTCTCAGCGCAGATAAAGCAGACAGCTATGGGTTGCCACCCCCATCTGCCTGCCGTTACCTTGGTTGGCAATCAAAATACAGGGAAGCCCATTAATTTTTTCTATTTAAAAAATAGTTAAAAAAAAAAATGACGTTGGGTCCCCCCATTTTTGATAGCCAGCTAGGGTAAAGCAGACGGCTGTAGCCTGAAAACCACAGCTGGCAGCTTTACCGTGGTTGGGGATCCAGTGTGGAGGTCCCCCCAGGCTCTTTTTTTATAATTATTTTATAAATATTAATAATTACACAAAAAAAGTAGGGTCCCCCCAAATTGGATCACCAGCCAAGGTAAAGCGGACAGCTGTGGTCTGGTATTCTCAGGGTGGGAAGGTCCATAGTTATTGGGCCTTCACAGCCTAAAAATAGCAGGCCGCAGGCACCCCAGACGTGGCGCATCCACTAGATGCGCCAATCCTGGCGCTTCACCCCAGCTCATCCCGTGCCCTGGTGCAGTGGCAAACAGGGTAATAAATCGGGTTGATACTAGCTGTAAAGTCACCTGAGATCAAGCCCAGCAGTTTGTGATGTCATGGCGTCTATTAGATACCCAACATCATAAACTGTCAGTACTAACAAAAAAAAAAAATCGACAAAAGAAATTTATTTGAAAAAACAGTCCCCAAAACATTTCCTCTTTCACCAATTATTGTAAGAAAAAAAATAAAGGGGTCCCACGACGACTCTGGACCGTCTAGAATATGGGGGGGAGACACTCAGGGAACGTATCCCCCATTTTCTAGGAGTGCGGACCCTTCATGTGAGGAGTGTGGGTGCAATGAATCTGCACTCACTCTCCCCGGGTCCACAGCAGCAGAGTCCATGTCGTAATGGTTGCTACCAAAGCTGCAATGCCCTGCTCATGAGGTAAGGGCATGCCTAATCAGGAGAACTACTGTAGAGGAAGCTCTGCTCACTGGTATATAGGTGCTCAGAGGTAATAATAGATAAAATAAGTGAGTAACCTCGGCACTCTAAATCTCCCAGACTAAGTCAGTAAGTCACAACGGATAGTAATGCAAAATCACTCTTTATTGGTCCGTATTAAGAAAAAAAACATTTTCATAAGCATATATGTTTTTGTCCAAAACAAGTTACAAATGACGTTTCGGCCTGAGCCTTCGTCAGATTGGACTTATCTGCATGTAATCCTGAAAAATGACAATAATCAGTATCACATAAGAGTGAGAGAACAATAACATAAACTCGAACAATGTAGAGGTACAATTGGGATGCAGCAAAAAAATTGCAACACAGCAAGAAATGAAACACATGATACAAATGTCATAATACAGTACAAGGACAATATAGTAATGACAAATATGGGGTCAGAGTAGGCTTAGACAGCTCTGGTACGAAAGAGATGTCAATCATAAAGTAACATGTGCAGTAGGTGTAGAGCTACACTATGCATGGCAGAGCTAATGGGTAGACCGACCATAGAAAAAGAACGGAGAAAAAGTGGAGAAAAAGTGGAGAAAAGTGGAGAAAAAGTGGAGAAAAAATGGAGAAAAAGTGGAGAAGAAGTGGAGAAGAAGTGGAGAAAAAGTGGAGAAAAAGTGGAGAAAAAGTGGAGAAAAAGTGGAGAAAAGGTGAAGAAGTGGAGAAAAGGTGGAGAAAAGGTGGAGAAAAGGTGGAGAAAAAGTGGAGAAAAAGTGGAGAAAAAGTGGAGAAAAAAGGGAGAAAAAGTGGAGAAAAAGTGGAGAAAAGGTGGAGAAAAGGTGGAGAAAAGGTGGAGAAGAAGTGGAGAAGAAGTGGAGAAGTGGAGAAGAAGTGTTTGTTCATGCCAGATGGGAGATAAATAATTTTTTACCGGCGCTGTCATTTACTGTAACGTGATCATCGGTGTACGGTGTATACCTGTGATCACGTGAGCGGGGACCGGAAAAACCATCCTGAATCATGATCTCCAGGGTCTCAGCTAGCCCTGAAACCCCGGAGATTTTCTGACGCCGGGGGGGCGCTATTCACTTATTTCTGACTGCTGTTTATAAACGGCAGATCAGAATAAGGCTACATTAACACGACCGATCCATTTTTGCGGTCTGCAAAAAACAGTCAGTTTTTTTTCACGGGTGCATCCGTGTGGCATCCGTTTCCGTTCCGTAGACGGTCCGTATGTCATCTGTTTGTCATCCGTGTGCCTTCCGTTTTTTTTGTGTACTGCAAAAAAACTGAAGGAGGGTAAATGCATAAATTTACCCAGGATCCATAGCTTCATCCTACATGAGGCGGTCACATGTTCACTCCAGTGCCATTTTCTACTGCTTTTCACAGCGTAGAGCGCTCTGGTGATTTTCTTGTGCTTGTGCACTTCATATCAGTCTTTTCTGTCATTATAATGGCAGAAAGACACATAATGTCCCACTCTCCTGCATTTTGTAATTTTGCACCCTTTGGTGCCTTTCATGTGGCACTAAGGGGTGCTTAGCTTTGTATTTAGCCAAAAAAATGAAAAAAAAAAAATGACGTAGGGTTCCCCCTAGTTTTGTAGCCAGCTAGGGTAAAGCAGACGGCTACAGCCTGCAGACCACAGCTGGCAACCTCACCTTGGCTGGTAATCCAAAACTGAGGGCACCCCACGCTGTTATTTTAAATTAAATAAATAATTAAAAAAAAAACACACGTAGGGGTCCCCCCAAAATTGGATCACCAGCCAAGGTAAAGCAGACAGCTGGGGTCTGATATTCTCAGACTAGGGAGGTCCATGGTTATTGGACTCTCCCCAGCCTAAAAATAGCAGGCCGCAGCCGCCCCAGAAGTGGCGGATCCATTAGATGCGCCAATCCTGGTGCTTCGCCCCAGCTCATCCCGCGCCCTGGTGCGGTGGCAAACGGGGTAATATATGGGGTTAATACCAGATGTGTAATGTCACCTGGCATCAAGCCCTGGGGTTGGTGAGGTCAGGCGTCTATCAGATACCCGACATCACCAACCCAGTCAGTAATAAAAAAAAATAGATGACAAACACATTTTTATTTGAAAAAACACTCCCCAAAACATTCCCTCTTTAACCAATTTATTAGAAAGAAAAACAAATCCAGGTCTGGTGTAATCCAAGGGGTTGCCATGACGATCCACACTGTCCCAGTCAATGAAGAGCAGAATGTTCCCCATTGGCTGGGAGAGCAATGCAGTGACCTGAGCTATCATTAATGGGTCAGCCCAGGTCACTGCAGGGGATGACAAGTGCTGCTGTCAGCGAGGTACATTACTTGCGCTGATCTCCAGCACACTGACAGCACCTGTCACTGAGTTCAATGACCTTCACAGCCAAGTATCGCGAGAGGCCCGTGACGTCATCGCTAGTCAGTCTCGGGTCGGAAGCGAGAGGTGATGTGACAAGCGGCGGCCATGGAGGACAGTGACAGCGCTGAGGTCGGGATGGCGGGACTTCATCACCGCAGGTAAGCCGAGTGGGACCATGTGTGCAGAGTGTGTGTGTGTGTGTGTGTGTGTATGTGTACATGCCGCGGGCAGGAGGGGGCGGAGTGAGCTGAGTGGGGAAGTGTGGGCTTCCTGCACGTAACTAGGATAAACATCGGGTTACTAACCAAAGCGCTTTGCTTGGATACCCGATGTTTATCTTGGTTACCAGCTTGTGGCAGGCTGCCAGCGATGGCTCCTGCACACTGTAGCTGTAAAAAGCCCTGCTTTTTGCTGCTAGAACCGTTCTCGAACGTATCTAGAACTATCGAGCTTTTGCAAAAAAGCTCGAGTTCTAGTTCGATCTAGAACAGCCCCCAAAATTACTCGAGCCGCGAACTGGAGAACCACGAACCTAGAACCGCGCTCAACTCTAGTCCGGAGGCGTTCGAGCCACCGACACACGAGCCCGGATCCTAGCGGCTCGGCTGCGGCCGAGCGCGGGGCGGTACACATCGACTCTTCTGGCGTCACGAACAGGATACTTACCTATCCACTTACCTACTGAAGTGCACCTTGAAGTTGAAGTCAGCGGTGACCCGTTGAAAAATTCCAGAATCCGCCATCTTGCCGCCATCTTTTGGCACGAAGATTCCCGCCAAAGCCGTCTTCTCCGTGAAAAGAGCACGAGAGTTGAAGCCCCGCCCCCTGGGAACTGAGCCGTGCAGTAAAGCGTGTGGCCGGAAAGTGAAACTGCTCAGCAGAGAGAGGGAGTGCCGCAAAAAGACCAAGGGGGGGGCGGGTGAAGATCCCGTGTCATGTGACCGAGGAGATAAAGGGCAGGGATGCCAGGACTCTGCCATCCATCTGGTTCCTGGATCCTGAGCAAGAACCATGTCCGCCCAGTCTGGCAAGTCCGCAATCCCGGAGCCCGCGCCTGGAACGGCGGCGTGGGTGGAAGCCCGGACGACCCTGTTGTGTTGCCGCTTGCAGGCCCAGGTGCGGTTCCTGATGGAACGATGGGTGGCCGAGATGGAGGAGATCGCTGCGGCCGTGCGAGCGCGTGAAGTGGAGGCAGAGTTTCGAGAGCGGGTAAGCGACCCACGCCCCTATGTCCCCAACGGACCGGTCGCTGCGGCTGAGGCTGAGGGACCCGGTCTGCCCCTACTCTCCATGCTGCTTCCCTCACCGCCCGTGTCGGTTGCCGCTGCTCCCCCGCTCGGTCCACTGCCCCCGCCATTGGCAGCGGAGCCCGTCCCATCCACCTATGAGAACCCACCTGGGGAGGCAGCCTGCAGACGGCCACTTGTTCGATCGGCACCAATTCTGCTCCTGTGGAAGGTGCCCGTTCCCAGAGTGGATCCGCCGGTCCCAGAAGTGACCGCGCCCCAGCAGCCTAAGGCCCCGGCTGTCCACCCGGCCAGGGAGGAGATGGATCCCGGCCGGAGTAGGGCCCAGCAGGTAGGGCTGGCTGTTCCCAGTTCCCAGGCCTTGGCTGAGGCGTTGCGGGGTTGTTGCTGCAAGGCAGCACGCCAGGCCACGACACTGCTGGGTTCCCCAGCTCTGAAGGTACCGGTCATAGCCTGTATGGGGGAACTCCGGCAGGGCCCAACCCCTGCGCAGAGGGAGCAAGCAGACGCTCTATACTGGGAGCGGCAACAAAACCAGCTGGGCCAGGAGATCGAGGCCCATGAAAGACGGAGAGCTGAGGTGCTGGCCCGTACCATCCGGAAGAAAGAGAACCTCCGGAGTGCCACCTACGAGGGCCAGGTCCGGCAATTTGACCCCCGGCGTGGATGGGGGTTCATCTTTGAACTGGGCCTGGAGACCAAAGTTTTCGTCTCCCGGCGGGACGTTAACCCTCATCTCCCCTTGGGTCAGCCGGATCGTGACCTGAAACCCAGTGAGCTTGTCACCTACACCCGGCACTGCGGGGAGAGGGGTTGGTTTGCCCTGGATGTAAAGAAGAGGGTGAGCCGCAATGTTCCCAGGCGGCCCCAGTCCCCTCCCCCGCCATACAGCTCCGAAGAATGTTAAAAGGTAGCGGTTCCCGGCTACCATGTTCCAGTCCCTGTTGGGACTTTGCAGTTTGATATCCCGTTTTACACAATAGACAAGGCTGAGAACTAGCAGGCCACCCAATAACTTTTGGGCCTTGTAAATAGTCCTTGGAACACTCTTTCACACCTGCAGTCTCCGGAGAGGCTGGTTGGAGGAAGGGCCTGCAGCAGAGTAGGCCGGGGTCCCGTCACCATGGCAACCGGTGACAACCCTCCGGGGCCAGGGGTCCTCTGGACGTGGGGCCCCTGAGAGACTGCCGGGTATGGAACTTTGTACCCGGCCTGTTGTGGACAACACCGGACCCGTACCCGATTCCTGGACTGGGGAAAAGGGGTGCTGACCTGTTTCTTAGAGGCAGCATCAAGGGGAAGGTTTGCTTGGGTGGGCAAATGAAAGGACCCGTTCCCGTTTAATAAAAATGTTTATGTTTGCAACGTTTAAGTAACATGCCTCCCGTAAGGGATGACTTCTACAACTTCTTTCAATGTAAATAATGTTATTATAATTGTATTTGTTTTTTTCCGTTTTATCTTTTCCTGTTACAAAATAAATTGGTGGTAGTAGGACAGCCCGCAGACGGTCTGTATAAAACCAAGGGGGAATGTGACGCCCTGGACTAGCAAGGTCGTCACAGGTAGGCCCTTGCACAAACACCCGTCCCTAAAAAAGGTTACCGCAGCCAACCTTTAAAACCCTAGTCGCCTCCCTCAGGGTTGGATGTCCACACCAGGAGGTGGAGCCAGGCGGTTGGCCACGCCCACCGAGGAGTTCACAGGCCCTGAGGCAGGAAAACACAGTAGTCTAGTTTGAGGAGTGAAGTGGAGTGGAGTTCAAGTGCAGACCTGTGCCCAGGTCTGCCAGAGTCTAACACCAGGTGTCTGGGCTGGAGCCCAGTCACCTCTGGTTAGGAGGCATACGGTGGCCTTAGCCTGCAGGAGCCGGGGAGATGGCCAGGTGCAACCGTAAGGGACCGGGACAGGGTAGTGGCCCTCCGGTACCGAACCGGGGAACCGACCGGAAGCCGGAGCACCAGTGGGGGTACTCAGACCCTGAAACGTGGTCCCGAAACTACTGGACCCCGTTAATTAACTGATTGAGGTCTGGACTCTAGGTCCTTTCCCACCCGAGTCCCGAAAGAAGACAAAAGCCCACCGAGAGGGATAACGCCACCGCCCAGGCTTAGAGATCTCACGGGCCAGCGTCTGCGGGCAAACGGGCTCTCCCGACACACAAGGCCAGGGAGCGGGACTCCCGTAGCTGAAGCACGCATGTCCGACTACTAAATAGGTGCAGGAGAAAGGCGGAGACCACTAACCCAACTGGGGGACCAGACGCAGCCGACTGCGGGCACCGACCACCATCTTTTTGGTTTACCAGAAACTCTGTCCATCTTTTAATAGTGAGTACCACTGTGCCCTCGGGCCATGCATCGCCCCGCACCGCCAAGCACCGACACATCACACCAAATGGGTCCCGGGGCCACCACCCCTGCCCACCGAGGGGTTAATACCAAAGCTGCACCACATCCCCCCCGGGGTGCCTAGTCAACAGCAGCAGTGGTGCCCACATTCACCACAACCCATGGGTGGCGTCACAAGCTTTAACCTAAAACCCCCTTCAAAGCGCCAGCCCCTTCCAGAGCGAAGTGACCCCCGGTCCGGAGGAGTTGGAGCCACCGACACACGAGCCCAGATCCGAGCGGCTCGGCTGCGGCCGAGTGCGGGGCAGTACATTTACAAGGGATAAATGTTCGTGACGCCACCTGCGGGTTGCGGTAAGGGGAGTACCGCTGCTGTCGAAGGGAGTACCGGGGCTGATAGTGAGGGGCAGCAAGGTGTCAGTCCGCAGGTAGGGAAGGCCCCGGATAGTGGGGGGAGGTTTGGTGAATGGGTGGCTTGGCCTTGGGAAAGCAGGGTGCAGGGGTCAAGTTGCTCACTGCAGTGGTCTTGGTGCTGGATTAGTTGAAATAAGCAGACACTCACACAGATGGTAAACCAAAGTCTCTATGTACCACAGTCTCTGCAGGGGAGCTCGTCCTGGTCCTGCTCCCAACAGTGTCACTTGGTGAGTCCGGAGCCCTGCCTCCGTGCACAAATTGATTGACCGTTGTGGCCCCTCGGCTTGAAGCTTTCGGGGCCTCGCTACCCGTGTGTATGGCAGCTGAGCTCTTGATGGCTGGCACTTGGGATTTTAGTGGGTTGTGTACCTTGGAGAACCCTATCCCCCGCATTGTGCTGATGCCTCCAATCTCTGAGCTCTTGGGGAAAGATCATAAAGAGACTATCCTCCACAGGTTAATTTTCAAGGCGCCTGAAGCTCTTGCCTGATCTAGGGTCCTGTACCCCGCCGTGCTCGGTACCGGTAAGTTCTTTTGAGCTTGCTGGTGCCGACAGTCCTCCGAGACTAGGTCTGTCGCACCCCTTTCCAATGTCACTGCTACCGGTCCCCGACTCCTGTGGTCCCTGACTACCGTCTGCAACCCAATCTTTCGCCTCCCTGGGAGCTCCAACTCCTCAGCTCCTCACTCTTTGAGGGCTAACTCTCGACTGACTCTGCTCTCCACTTCCTCCCTCCCACGAGTCTGCCTGACCCCTAGGTAGGTGGCCGTGCACCAACTTGACCAACCCACCGGTGTGTCTGTACAGGTCATGGTGTGAGGTGTGGTTTGGATTTGTAGTGCGGATGTTAGTGACACCGTTGTTGGGAACCATGGGGCGAAGGCCCTGCACTCTGGGGGACAGGATGCAGTTCCCTGTAGCACCCTGATATATTCAGGGGCGCTACAGATGCACCACGGATGCTAATCAGCACGGTAGATTTTTGGGGTGTACAGGGGGAGTCAGGCGATAACATATACTTTTATGGAATGCAGCAGAGGAGCTGCTAAAGGTGGTAGTCTTGGTTTATACGTGAAATATCTGATGACAGTTTCCCTTTAAGTTGTATTTCTTCCCACTTGCCCTCAAACTATGTTAATGACATTATTTGCAGTGCCCAGTGACTTCAGTGGGCAACGTTAGAACAACTCTTTATAAATTGTGAAAGATGATTAAATAGTTCATATAACCAAAGAATAACAAAAATTGCCATGAATTTAAAAAAATAAATAATGTTTCATGTCTTACTTTCGGTAGGAAGAAGCCATTCAGGGTGACATCTTGAGTAGTCATATGTGGCAGATTGGTAGGCACAACATTGGCGAATCTCTGAACCTCATGGATTACAGCGTATGTGTACGGCATGTGTTTGCGATGTGCCATCTGAGGCTTAGCTGAACCGATGACCTTCTCAATTTCTTTTTGAACATTTTCTGTTATCAAAGAAAGAAATATCTTATATCATCAAGTCTTAGCTAAAAACAAATACTTTAATATACAGTGATATGAAAAAGTTTGGGCACCCCTATTAATGTTAACCTTTTTTCTTTATACCAATTTGGGTTTTTGCAGCAGCTATTTCAGTTTCATATATCTAATAACTGATGGACTGAGTAATATTTCTGGATTGAAATGAGGTTTATTGTAATAACAGAAAATGTGCAATCTGCATTTAAACTAAATTTGACCGGTGCAAAAGTATGAGCACCCTTATCAGTTTCTTGATTTGAACACTCCTAACTACTTTTTACTGACTTACTAAAGCACTAAATTGGTTTTGTAACCTCATTGAGCTTTGAACATCATAGGCAGGTGTATCCAATCATGAGAAAAGGTATTTAAGGTGGCCACTTGCTAGTTGTTCTCCTATTTGAATCTCCTATGAAGAGTGGCATCATGGGCTCCTCAAAACAACTCTCAAATGATCTGAAAACAAAGGTTATTCAACATAGTTGTTCAGGGGAAGGATACAAAACGTTGTCTCAGAGATTTAGGCTATGTGCGCACTTACCGGATTTTTCGCGGATTTTGCCGCGGATTTGCTGCATGTTTCGCTGCAGAAAATGTTCATAACATCTCTGCAGTGAATCACCAGCAAATCCTATGGAGAAAAAAAATCCTGTGCGCACTGGGCGGAATTTGACAGCTGCATGTTTTGCTGCGGGAATCCCGCAGCAAAAACAAGTGCATGTCACTTCTTTTCCGCACATCGCTGCGGGATTTCACTCCATTGACTCAATGTTAATCATGAAATCCCGCAGGGAATAACGCAGGCAGCAAATTCTGTGCGGTTCACTGCGTTTTCCTGCGTTATTCCCTGCGGTATTTCGCGGTTTACCTCCGGTAATGTACATCACTTGCTTGCGGTTTTGCAGGGAAGTGATGTCATTACAGGAAGAGGAAGCCGTGCACAGAGTAAACACACACAGATCACACACACACAGACATCACAGACATAGAACACATAGACACAGACACATAGAACACACATAGAAAGAAAACGGAAATATAGAAAAAAAAGAACGTGGGCTCCGCTGCATATTTACCTTCCAGCCGAGGTAAGCACACAGCGGCGGCCCGGTATCCTCAGGCTGGGGAGGGAGAGGGGCAGGGTTAATGTCCCCCGCCTCACTCCCCCTCCGGCAGCTGAGAATATCAGCCGCAGCTGCCCCGGCACTGTCGCATCCATTATGCGGCACTGCCGGCGTGTCCTCGGCTCTTCTTGCCACCGTGTAGCAGTGGTGACAAGGTAATACAAGGGGTTAATGGTGATGGGGGACCACCGCCATTAACCCCAGGCTTGATCATGGCAGCGTCTATGTGACAGCTGACATGATCAACCCGTAAGTAAAGTGAAAAAAACACAGACACCGAAAAATCCTTTATTTTAAATAAAACCAACAAGCCTCGTTCACCATTTTATTAACCCCCCCAAACAAAGCTCCGGCGTAATCCACACTGCTCCGACATCCACAGCTCCGGCTCCGGCGTCCTGCACTGCTGACATCCAGCCGCTACTGTCACAGACACAGGCTGAATGCAGCAGACAGCAGAGGTAATTACCGGTCATTTCCCACGGCCGGTAATGTGAACTCACTGCCGACCGTGGGAAATGCAGCGATCTGTCATCTATCTATCTATCTATCTATCTATCCCTCTGTCTGTCTATCTATCTATCTATCTATCTATCCCTCTATCTATTCTTCTGTCTATCTACTATCAGAATTAAATGTATTTTTTTTTTTTTTTTTTTCTTCAATGTGCTTTATTGCATTGAATGCAATAAAGCACATCCCAACCCGCACGCGGCAATACCGCGAACAATACCGCGGTAAAGCCGCGGCAAACCGCGGCAAACCGCATGCGGTTTTCGGGTGCGGTTTCCCGCGGTTTTTTACCGCGGGTGCGGTAATCTTTGAGAGGATGCGGAATTTTCTCAAGAAAATTCCATTTCCCAGTGCGCACAGAGCCTTAAACTGTCAGTTTCCACTGTGAGGAACATAGTAAGGAAATGGAAGAACACAGCTCCAGTTCTTGTTAAGCCCAGAAGTGCCTAAACTTTTTCATATGACTGTAGTTTCCAATTCTAGTTATATGGAATGATGATTTGTAAGCCCCCTCCATCCACCAACCTATTTCTACCTTTTTTTCAGGACGTGTAATAAATAGAGAGGAGCGGACTCACATATAACCAGGACCGGTGGGTCCATGTTCTTTTTTAAACAAAATCCGGATCCATTCCAAAATTCAGTCCCCATATAAGTCTAAGGGGATCAGAATCCGGAGATTAAAAATAGTGGTAGAAGGGATAGGGGAATGGGAGCAAGCACACTGTACTTACCAAGGCTCCGGCATGTCTGTATACTGCTCCCAGGTCTCGCTTTCACTTCCGGGGCCGGTAATTACTGCTCATGCATATGCACTGCTTTCCCGCCCACCGGTGCCTGTGATTGGTTGCAGTCAGACGGCGCCCACCCTGAGTGGCAGCATGTCAGCTGACTGCAACCAGTCATGAGCACCAAGATAGCTGGTGGGTGGGGAAATCTGTGTAAATGTCTGCAGGTCAATATTGTGATAGAGGCATGTTGAAATGAAGTCATACCTGTAAGGAGCCCATACACTCTAGCATCTACCGTGAGCCTAGAATGTAGGGGCCCCTTACAGGTTAGTGGGCATGACTCGCTTGCTTGGTTGGCTTTGCAATGTTTCCTCTCATCCACCGTAATCATGCCAAGAGGGGCTTTGCCCCCCTGCACCTCCCTATCTGGGGGTCTCACTCCAGAACCCCACGTCTATTATAAACAACGTGGACTTGGAGAAATAATGTATCTTCTGGCTGGAAACGTCAGACTGCATTTAGAACATGCCCCTACCATGTGATAGGGGTGTGTTGAAACGTCATACCTAGAAAGAGCTCGTACACTCTAGCATCTACCATCAGTATCGTGGTATAAAAATAAATAAAATAATTGGCGTAGGGTCCCCCCATATTCTGATATCCAGCACAGGTAAAGCCCATGGCCGTGTGCCTATCTTGGCTGTGTATCAAAATAAAAGAAACCGCATGAAACTTTTTTTTTTAATGAATAATTTAAAAAAACGACGTGCAGTCCCCCCCCCATTATGATACACAGCCATGATAAAGCACAACAGCTGGGGAATTGGTATTGTCAGGCTGGGGAGGTCAAGCCTAAAAATATCAGTCTCCAGCTGCCAAGAATTGTTGCCTCCATTAGATGTAACAAGCCCAGTGCTTTACCTGGCTCTTCCCAATTGTCCTGATGCGGTGGCAATCAGGGTAATATAAGGGGTTAATTAGAGCTCCCAGCTGTCACTAAGTCCTAGATTAGTGATGGCAGGCATCTATGAGACACCTCCAACCCTAATCTGTAAGGGAAAGTAAATAAACACAAACGCCGAAAAAATCCTTTATTTGGAATAAAATATAAAAAAATACCCTCTTTCACCCCTTTTTAAATCTTAAAATACCTGTGGGTCTGACTTTATCCACACGAGATCCCACAATGATTCCAGCTCTGCTACATTTGAGCCTCTGTAATAAACAGAAGCGGTTCCGCACTGAACCGTGCAATACCTTACACCGAATACCTTGAAACAGCCTCAGTCCTCCTTTTAGTAGAAATTGTAATGGGTGCACGTTGTCGAGGAAAGGAGATATCCAGAACAGAAGTCCATAAAGTAGAAAACCACGGCATACACCATCCAAGATCCAGAAAGTGCTTTTATTCCATATAACGTGCAGGTAAAAAGAAGCAGACAAGGTGGAAAACGGCTGTCATTCTTGGGAGGCCTGCACCCGACGCTCTCTTCCTCACTATTTTACCTGCACGTTTTATGGAATAAAAGCACTTTCTGGATCTTGGATGGTGTATGCCGTGGTTTTCTACTTTATGGACTTCTCCTCTCTACATTTGAGCCTCACAGCTGGAATATATGTGAGCGCCAGAGCATGAATGAGCCGCATTGATCAGCGGTGACGTCACTCAGGCCTCCACCTATGTAACCTGACCTCAGAGGACCTCTGATGGCATTATTAAACTCAATGAACTCACCTGCATCTTCTGGCATAAAAAACTGCATTTTTTTTTTGTCAAGAGATGCAGATTTGGTGCTGAAATTTTTACACAATATTCTTGCATTCATTTCACACTTCCTGGCAAAAAAATAATTTGCATCACTACCGCATCATATTTCATACATTATTAATGTGTTTTTTTGCCAGTAGGTGTAGATTGGGTCCATGAATCTTGTGTCAAAATTTCATCATCAAATTTGCATCTCTTGGCTCAAAAATACAAAAAAAAAATGTTTTTTTTGCCAGGAAGTGCAAATTTGCTGCTGAAATCTAGTGCAGACATTTCAGCAGCAAATTTGAACCTCCTGGTAGACAACTACATCGGGGGATCCAATATGGCCGCCGATGAAGGAGGACGTGTGAAGGAACTCCCACACATCTAACGCCATCGGAGCCCTAACGCACAAAAAATAGCAACTGGGACCCACACACAGCATCCCTGAATCTGAAGCGTCTAAAAGCCGCATATTACGGGGCGAGACCCACCTTGAAGCCCCGTGGGCCACCATCTCTGGAGGAGGCCCAGATACACGCGGGAGACGCCGGGCCTGGAGTGAGGTGATCGGGTTCCTGTCGGGGGAGAGCCGCCGGGAGAGAGCCACAGCGCACCCACTGGAGCTGAGGAGGAAGCCGCAGGAAGGAGGCCTGTGTCCAGTCACAAACCGGAGAAGCAGAAGGAGGGATCGCGATAGCCGTGGCGTCTAGGAAGGTGCGGGCGCCATCTTGTAAGGCGAGAGCGGTGAACAGAGGAGTGGTTTGGTGTGCAGGAGAAACAAAGGGGGTCCCGTGCACTCACCGGTGGAGGAGGAGAGCTCGACTGGCCTGTCCGGGTGAAGAGGAGCTGTCGGAGAGACAGGAACTGGAGGCAGTGCTGGAGGACTGCTGGAGGTGACTGGGCCTGAGCGGAGGCGAAACGGGGGAGAGAGGCGACGCACCGGGCCTTGGACCAGGAGGAAGCGGGTGAGTGCGGCCCCACAGGGCACGGGAGCGGCGGTGACTCTGGGGAATCTAAACACCTGGGGGAGCATTAAATCACCGGTGCACAACTAAAGCAAACCATACAGGCCTCATTGCCTCCCCTCAGGGCCTGCATGATAACCCTCACCCCAGTAGCACTTGTAGCGCTGGCCTGTCAGTAAGAGTAAGGGCCAGGAGCTGCAATAAAGGGGCCTTTGCTGGCTAAACAGGGTGAGTGAAAGGCACTCAGGCGGTGTGGAAGCCCTGACCTGGGGAAGGGACAGAAAAACCCTTTAAGGGGACAGCAAATCTTGGGGCCCAGAAATAAACTGTGCTCTCACACCATTTGAAGAGTGCAGCTCCCATCTCCCTGTAACCTCATATTATATGTGGTGAGACCCTAAGCACAGGAGGAGCAAAAGAGACCAGAAAGAGTGCTGGAATTGCTCTACTCACAGACCCCCCTCCAGAATTAACCCCAGAAGAACCCTGCCACCCTACCATCAGGTGGCATTAGGCTTCCAGTATTACCAAGGAGTGAGGCCCGGCGCCACCTGCAGCCCGACAGAAGTATTTACACATAGAGAACAATCCTCTTCCACTGCAATAGCAGTTATATCCAATACCTCAAGAGGGGAATCTTACTTTATTCTCTTATAACATCATACCCTGAGAAGTTAGTATGACTTAAACCCACCAGAAATAATAACCGGATAGGGGTCAATTTCTTTAGCTGAGTGGCAGAGCATAGAGGATGGTGAAAATTGGAAATAAACCAGTGGGAGCCACTTATAGATCTGTATCGTCATCCACTCAAGCGGATTTTCATAAATTTATCAAAAAACATGCAGAATCCAAAACAGATGTCATCTCTGCTCTCTGCTCCACCTACAAAGGAAGACTCGGAGTCTGAGGTAGAGAGCGACATGGAGGAGACAGGAAAGCAGAAGGAGCAACCTCTGTCAAGATCGTTTATGAAACACCTCCTTGCAAAAACCATGGCACCTGTACTTAAAGACCTCACGGACATTAAGCAGGATGTGGCGCAAATTGGTCACAGAGTAGATGCGTTGGAGGCCGCCAATTCTGTTGCAGTTCACCAAGTAAACTCTACCCTCACCTGTCTCCAGGTCCATGAAGGTCATATCAATCAAATCTACAACACCTTGGAAGACCACGAGAATAGGGAACGAAGGAACAATCTTCGCATTAAAGGACTGCCAGAGTTGGTCGCCGCAGAAGCGTTAGACTCCGCTCTCAAAGAAATATTTACCAAACTGCTCCTCCAAGATGACCCAAACTCATTGGAGATAGTCAGGGCACACAGGTCTCTGAGGCCCAGACCCAAGCTGTCTGAACCCCCCTGGGACACTACATGCCGCTTCTTGGTCTTTCAAGTTAAAGAACTGGTGCTCAAAAGAGCCAGGGAGGCTGAAAGTATCACCTACGAAGGAGCCAATATCTTAATATTTCAAGATCTCGCTGCCTCCACACTCACCAAAAGACGGGCACTCAAACCTTTCACAGAAGCCCTGTGCCTGAAGCAATTCCAATATAGGTGGCTGTTCCCTTTTGGGATTGCAGTCACTGCCATGGATAAAAGATATCAGGCCAGAACATCAACAGAAAATCTTAAAATCTGTGAAGAGCTGAGCATCGCTTTTGGAAAAACCCCCAGACCTGGAGGTAACACAACTTGCATCCACGGTCCAACCACTGCCGATTCCGACCCCATGGCAAACAGTAACCACACCCAAAGCCCAGAAGCACAAGCAAAAAGCAGCAAAAATGCTACTGCTTAACTCAACAAGCAAGCAGGTCTGATGCACTTTCGTCGCTTCTTTCTAAAACAGGCATACTTCCAGCCACACTCCTTCTCGGTGGAAATAGTAAGGAGTGGGGGTCTGAGCTCCTTTAGAGAACTGATTTGACTCTCAAATATTCCATTATTTCTACTTTTCGGTGTTGAGACAGACCTGCTCTTTCTTCACCAGTACTGGGGGAACCCCCCACGTGCGGAACTCTGAAGCTAGAGTTTCCTCAATGGCTTTTCTGAACTCGCCTTGGAGGTGATACTCCAGAGTCAATATCCTGAGGAGACTTCTCAAAGAAGTCACGCCCACTATCATCATCCCCTGCATCTAGGAACCCAGAACTGATCTGTTGTTCAAAGTTACTTGACCTTTAAGATTCTCACCTATCCGGTCACAAGTTAAACCGAACTTATGTTGTTAAATATTAACATTGTTTTACTTCTTTTTCTAGAATTGAACATTTTGTGTTGTCATCCCCCTTCTTCCCTGGTCTTCCCTTACCCCCCTCCAACATACGGCTTTGAGAGGTATCCTTGCTGGCGAACCGTCGTCCGGTATGCACTTCACCATGGCTTCTACACATAAGGTAATAAAAGTAGCCAGTCACAACACGCATGGTTTCAATTCTCCCATTCCGCGATCACAAGCTTTGGATAGATACCACAGGGAAGGTATCGGAATTCTAAATCATTACAACCAGTGGTTTCATGCCCCAACCCCACAAAAAGGCTCCAGAGGAGTTTCCATTACCATCTCAAAAAATATCCCGTTCTCAGTAATCGAATACAAAGCAGACCCAGATGGTAGATACATCTTTGTTAAAGGTCCTACTGGCAGATCCTTGATTACGATTGGAAGCATATATGCTCCAAACAGGAAACAAATTAAGTGGATTTTGTCTACTATTAAGAAATTTGGTCTCTTTTCGAAGGGATTGCTTTTCTTTTGTGGAGACCTGAATCTATCATTGGATCCCTCTGTGGACTCCACAGCAAAGAGGTATCATATATCCTTGAGAGACTTGTCCCGGGTTAAAAGCTCTCTGCAACAGCTATCGCTGTGGGACTCATGGAGATATTTTCACCCCTCCGACCGAGATTACACTTATTACTCCCACCCGCACAATTCTTACCACAGAATCGAATACATATTCATAACTAAATCCCTTTTGCCTGCAGTGCTTAAGGCTGATATCCTTCTGGCAGTCTAATCGGATCACTCGATAGTCACAACCCACCTCACACTCCAGAAACCTCACTCAGGCATCAGATCATGGAGGCTTAATGAGTCTATTTTGTCTTCCGCTGATAACAAGAAACGCATACAAACTGCTCTAGAAGATTATTTTCGAATAAATGAGACCCCAGAGGTTCCATCCCCTACCCTTTGGGAAGCGCATAAGGCGGTAATTAGGGGGGAGATGATTTCCATAGCATCACATTCAAATAGAATAAGGAAAAATACACTTCATCAGCTGTACGAAGAAATAGCTGCCCTGGAACTATTACATAAGAGATCCCAGAGGAGTTTGGTACTGGAACAGTTGGCCGCTAAAAGGCAAAGTCTGAAAGACCTGCTTAACCAGCAATCAGCCAAGTTCTACATGAACTGGAAAAATAAGTTATATGTACATGGAGACAGGGCATCAAAATTGATGATGTCTTTAATCAAAAAGCGTCAAACGCGCACCTTTGTCCAATCACTTAAATTAGCAGGGGGTGGCTGTACCACGGACCCCTCTGGGATCTCGGCAGAATTTTTAAAATTTTATACAGATCTTTATCAAATTCGCCCGAACGAGACACACTTAGAAAAAGAAAGAGAATTCCCCACATCCATGACTTTCTTTCCAAACTGCAGCTCCCCAAACTATCCTCGGATCAACAAACAGTCCTCTCCAGACCCTTTACCCTTGCGGAACTCCAGTCCACCTTGTCCAGAACCCCTCAGGGGAAAGCGCCGGGGCCTGATGGTCTCCCGGTAACTTACTATAAAGCATTTCCTGGTACGCTAATGCCTCATACTAACATACTTAACATGTGTAATGCCGTCATGGCTGGACATCCCTTTCATAAACAGGCCTTAGAGGCCCACATTTCGCTGATTCACAAAGAAGGGAAAGACCCGGAACTCTGCAGCAATTATAGACCAATTTCTCTCCTGAACGTTGACTTAAAAATCATTGCTAGTATGATTGCCAACAAAATAGCCGAATTCCTTCCCACTCTTATTTCCACTGACCAGACAGGTTTCGTAAAGGGACGGGAAGGCAAGGACAACGCTATACGTGTTTTGCATCTCCTCCAACACACTAATTTAAAAAAAAAACCCTGGTTCTCCTGGGCACAGATGCTGAGAAAGTGTTTGACAGGGTGGACTGGACTTTCCTTAAGGGGACCCTCACGCATATGCTTTTAACCCAGCCCCTTATCCAGGCTATAATGCAAATGTACACATATCCGTCGGCAAGAATTAAACTCAACAATTCCTTAACTGCCCCATTTGACATACAGAATGGGGCCAGACAGGGATGCCTTCTGTCCCCTACCCTTTTTCTCTTGGTAATGGAACCCCTGATACAAGCAATTAAAAAATGCGGGGATATCCAGGGAATAGACGTAGGAGGCGTAACGCACAAAACCGCGGCTTTCGCGGATGATCTTCTTGTTATCTTGTCACGTACAACAAGAGGCCTCTCAGCGCTCATGACAATTCTGGCAGAATACGGTTCCCTATCTAATTTTAAAATAAATCCGTCTAAATCGGAAGCCCTTGGTCTAAACATCACCACACACCTAATTAACAGCCTTAAAATCAACTTTACGTTCCGCTGGCCACCAAAGTATATTACATATCTGGGCATTAAGATTGGTCAAAGCACTAAAACTCTTTACAAACTTAATTTCAAACCCTTGCTCCCAAAGGTTTCAGATTGTATCAGTTCCTGGAGGGCCCCATACTTATCGTGGATTGGGCGAAAGAACCTGATAAAGAGTATAATCCTCCCAAAATTCGTATATTTATTCCAAATGCTGCCAATTCCGGTCCCAGAATCATACCTATGGGGAGATAAGGTATGCACACCAGTGACTATGTAAGGGGAATACATGAAATAGCAGGAACTGCTGTGTGAATACTGACTTGAAAAATCCAATAGCTATATGCAAGAGTGAATATGTGAAAAATGGAATCTGCATTACTGCCATGAACATATGAATCCAGAGAAATTTAGCTACTGAATTGATCAATGCAATAGAGCCCCAACACTACGCCAAAGTATTTCTCTACGTTGGGGTCCCTAGCTTGTGTGTGTCCTCTCATGCAGTTAAAAAACTTACCGTGTATGGGAAGCTGAGACCCAGGCTATTTATGCGTATGATATGGATTGGCAATAGGTGTGGTTGGGGAGGGTTCACAAACGAAAAAATACTAACAAATAGGAATAACGTTTGGAACACCATTCTAAGTCCGAACTGGGTGCAAAAAGCTTTTTTAACTGCATGAGAGGACACACACAAGCTAGGGACCCCAACGTAGAGAAATACTTTGGCGTAGTGTTGGGGCTCTATTGCATTGATCAATTCAGTAGCTAAATTTCTCTTGATTCATATGTTCATGGCAGTAATGCAGATTCCATTTTTCACATATTCACTCTTGCATATAGCTATTGGATTTTTCAAGTCAGTATTCACACAGCAGTTCTTGCTATTTCATGTATTCCCCTTACATAGTCACTGGTGTGCATACCTTATCTCCCCATAGTGATTTTTTTTTAGGTTTTTGCACCCAGTTCGGACTTAGAATGGTGTTCCAAACGTTATTCCTATTTGTTAGTATTTTTTCGTTTGTGAACCCTCCCCAACCACACCTATTGCCAATCCATATCATACGCATAAATAGCCTGGGTCTCAGCTTCCCATACACGGTAGGTTTTTTAACTGCATGAGAGGACACACACAAGCTAGGGACCCCAACGTAGAGAAATACTTTGGCGTAGTGTTGGGGCTCTATTGCATTGATCAATTCAGTAGCTAAATTTCTCTTGATTCATATGTTCATGGCAGTAATGCAGATTCCATTTTTCACATATTCACTCTTGCATATAGCTATTGGATTTTTCAAGTCAGTATTCACACAGCAGTTCCTGCTATTTCATGTATTCCCCTTACATAGTCACTGGTGTGCATACCTTATCTCCCCATAGTGATGTTTTTTTAGGTTTTTGCACCCAATTCAGACTTAGAATGGTGTTCCAAACGTTATTCCTATTTGCCAGAATCATACCTAGCCCAGGCCAATTCACTTATTAGAAATTTTATTTGGAACAACAAACGATCCTGCATAAATTTCCGTACCTTATCATTGCCCAAACGTGTTGGGGGAATGGGGGCGCCAAATATCCGTTTATATTATCATGCGGCACTAGCTACTAGAGCACTAGATTGGATTTGGAGACCCAAAGAGAAGACATGGGTCATTGTTGAGGATTGTCTGGCCCCAATTCCCCTCCGCTCCCTTTTGTTTTTACCACCCGAACTTGGACAAGAAAAAAGCAATCACTAACATATTAACGAGAGCCACGCTATCGGAATGGAGAAGCCTAGTAAAGATACTTGCCCCCATATGGGTCCCCATTGACTCATATTTCAGATATACTGTGCCTCCGTCATACATACATGGGTCCACATACTAAGAATTGGCCCTTTAGCTTTGACATTCCTGTGCACGAGTTGATGGAAGATGGAGCTCTACTAACATATCAAGAACTACGTACCTCTCCTAGACTCGCTAACCTGACCTTTCTTCATTATAATAGAATAAAAAACTTTGTTCGCTGCCTGCAACTAGAAGGGAGCCCGCCAAGATCGCTTACAAAATTTGAGACACTATGCTCTCAATTGAAACCCCCCACAAAGGTCCTTTCCCAAATTTACAATTCACTGGTTTCTGACAGTACATCCAAGAAGAGGGCCTATGTGGAAAATTGGGAGAAAGACATGGGCACTGTTTTTTCTGATCAACAGGTTAACCTTATTTATAGACGCTCACATGGCCCCTCACGATGTATCAGAATTCAGGAAAACTCATATAAAGTGGTAACTAGATGGTACGCTACGCCGGTGCAGTCGCATCAATGGTACTCGTCCTCTTCCTCACTGTGCTGGAGATGTGGTGCAGAGAAGGGCACGTACATTCAGATATGGTGGGGTTGCCCAATAATTAGTTCTTTTTGCCGAGAAATCTCAATACTTGTTTCGTCTCTTGTGGGCAGTAAAATTCAACTCACCCCGGAAATGGCCTTACTCAATTTCCCGATTTAGCCAGCTGATAATTCTCTGTCAAAGTTGGCGGCCTTTGTAGTAGCAGTGGGTGAACTCTTGATCCCCACCCTCTGGCTCACTGCCAATATTCTGTCAAAAAAGCAGGTGCTCAGCAAAATGGACCTGTTATTTCGAATGGAAGAACTGGCTTCACTCTCAGCTCACATTAAATTCTTTTTACAAGGTTTGGAACCCTTGGATTGCTTTCAGGAAATCCGCAGGATACCTTTCAATAATTGCAGCAGAAGAGTAATACTAGGTTGGGGTATATAAGTGACAGGCAGTACTAATCTTCGCCAATCCCTTCCTCTTTCGCTCAAATGCCCTCAGAGCCCACCTTTTCTTCATGCCCGTACCCACTCCCCCCCACCTCCCCACTTACCCCTCTCCTTCCCCTTGTCTTTTGTGTAGTTTTGTTGAATAGACTTGGTTGATAATTGATTTGAATACATGCCATGGCCATCCTCGCTGTTTTTTATTTTCTTTTTTCTCCGTTTAGCTTCAATCTAATAATGGCCAGGGTATGAAGTAATGTAAACTGTCATTGTTCTTAATCTACTGAATATATTCTGATGAGATATGCATATTCATTAATGAAAAATGTTATTTTGCTTGTATTTGAAAATCCAAAAATAAAACATTGAAAAGAAAAGACAACTACATCAAAACTGAGGCAAAAAAAACGAGGCAAAAACCGAGGCAAAAAAATGCATAAAAAACTGCGTATTTTTTGGCTGCAGGTGTAGATTGGGTGCAGGAATATGTTGTAAAATTGTCATTATTAAATTTGCATCTCTGGACCCAAAAATACAAAAAAAACTGCATCAAAACCGTGGCAGGCAAAAAAACCACAACAAAGAATGCATAAAAAAACGTGTTTTTTTTCACAGGAGGTATAGATTGATTGCAGGAATATGGTGTAAAATTTTCAGCACCAAATCTTCATCTCTTGGCAAAACCCTCCTGCGGTTTTCTGCCAGGAGATGCAGGTCTCACCTGAGGTGAGGTCACTGACTTTACTGAGGTCACCTGAGGTCAGGTTACCTGCTGTTACAGGTGGAGGACTGTGGGAACCACCAGCTGTGACAGCAAATCATCTGAGTGATGTCACCTCTGATCACGACTCAGTCTCTGTCTGCACTCCCAGTGGTCAGTCATGCTCTACGGCCGCTCATTGTGACTTACATGTAACTGAGCTGAATCATCTTGGAACCTCGTGTGGATTACGTCAGACCTGCAGTGGTGTTTGTGGGGTTAATAAAGTCGTGAAAGAAGGTGTTTTATGTATTTTATTCCAAATAAAGGAATTTCTGGTGTTTGTGTTTATTTACTTTCATTTACAGATTAGTGATGAGGGGGTGTCTCATAGATGCCTGTCATCACTAATCCAGGACTTAGTGGCTGCTGTGGGCTACCATTGACTCCCTCATTACCTCGAATGCCACCCCACCAGGACAACTGGAAAAAGCAGGGTAAAGTGGCGAGTTTGTTGTGTGGTGCCCCTGGGGCTTCAGACGCCACAGGGTACTGCACCTCCATTAAGGTGTGGTACTTATCCCAGGTCTAAGGAAGGTCAGTACCGGTTTCACCAACATACACATACACAACACAACACAGTGAGTTGCCCTCCCCAATGGGGACCGGACCAGGCTCGGGTCACAGAAGGGGGTCATCACAGTGGTTGGGTTTACAGGACGCCACAGCAATAAAGGCTCCCAATCCACTGACTCAGGGTCAGGGAGAAGCAACCACCAGGGGGAGTTAGGAGCACACAATGGGAAAAGCAGGTTGACCTAGTGAGAGTAGTGAACCAGCTGGTGGCAGGGGCTGGGGGCAACAGCTTTGAACACAGTCACGACTTCAGGAGAGAACAGCTACAGACGCCGAGCAGTATGGATGTTTCGCGAGGCAGCTCTGTGGGCCAAGGCGTTTCAACGCGGTCGTTGAGAAGCAGGAGGCTGCTTCCACAGGACTGGCGCTGTCGGGGTACAGAACCCTAGGGCAGGCATACTTCAAGTTGTGTACCAACTCTGCAAGTATTGCAGGAACAGGCTAGAAAAGTCGCCGGACCGGTCCCACCATTCCTGGAGCAAAATAGCATTTATGATCCGGGGCTGAGGTCTTTGACCAGCCCCACTGTGGAACCATGCTATCAGCATACAGGATGGGACACTTTACGGACACAGGGATCCCCAAGTGCTTTACGCCACGGGGACCCGATACTTAGCGCATCAAAGGAGGAAAAGCCCATAGGCTGACAAACCGGACCTGACCTTCCACAGATTCGGAATCGGCTGGAGCACATCGTGGCAGAGACCGGTACTCTGGGGCAGCACCTGAACTACCAGTGAGTAAAAGACTTGGAACCGCAACCCCTGTCTCTGCCTCTCTTTTGCTGGCGTCGTCGCCCAGCGCTGCGGCGCCAGCGGGGACTACCACCACCCCCGTCCGTCCTCCATCATCCTCCCCAGGGTAACCCCGCTCCGCCTGTGGGGAGCGACACCATCCCGGCTGCGACCTTCACCATCAGCCCCGGAAAGCACCACCCGCAGCGGCGGCCCATCCCTGGCCGCAGACCACAGGAGGCATCACAATCTAAAAAGACTTTCCTCATCGTCACTACCACCTCCATCCTCCATCTTTCCTCCCATCCACTGCCTTCCCTCCATTCTGTACGCCTCGGGATCACGAAACCAGGCCAGGCCAGCCTGGTTTCGTGATCCCGAGTCGAGTGAAAAACTCCTTGACCCCAGGGTATTACAGTTGCATCTAATAGACGCGAGAATTTCGGGGCGGCTGCAGGTTGCAATTATTAGGCTGGGGTCGGCCAATAACCAGGAGTCTCCCCAGCCTGAGAATACCTGCCTGTCTGGCTTTATCTTGGCTGGGTATCAAAATTGGGGGGGGAACTGCACTTTGTTTTTAAAATTATTTATTTAAATAATGAAAAAAAAAAAGTCGCATGCAGTTCCTCTTATTTTAGTACACAGACAAGATGAGTGCAAGGCTGGGGGCTGCACCCTGGAGCCATAGGCTTTAATTGTGCTGAGTATCATAATATGGGTGAACCCTGCGCCAAATGTTTTAGTTTATTTTTAACTTACGATATTGACCTGCAGACAGAGCCTGTGAGTGGTTGCAGGCAGACACCGTCACACAGGCTGGGGGCTCGTCTGACTGCAACCAATCACAGACGTCAGGATAGACAGTGGGCGGGGAAAACAGGAAAAGTAGTGCATATGCAATGACCTTAATGCACAGTACCGGAAGTGAATGTGCGACCTGGAAGCAGTGTGCTGCCATGACGGAGCCTCAGTACATATGAAGTGCTCGCTTATTTTTTTTAATTTCTCGAGTGCCGGATCTGGATCAGTTACACAGACTGCTTCCTATGCTCCCATATTACACAGACTGATTCTCGCATATTACACAGACTGCTCCCTATGCTCCTCTCATGTTACACAGACTGCTTCCTATGCTCCTCTCATGTTACACAGACTGCTCCCTATGCCTTTTTGCCTTTCCATGTTACACAAACTGCTCATCATGCTCCTCTCATGTTACGCAGATTGCTTCATTGGTCTTTCTACATTACACAGATTGTCCCTATGCTCCTCTAATTTTACAATGACTACTCCCTATGCCTTTCCATGTTACACATTCTAGTCACTATTCTCCTCCCATGTTACACATACTAGTCACTATTCTCCTCACATGTTACACATACTAGTCACTATTCTCCTCCCCTGTTACACATACTAGTCACTATTCTCCTCCCCTGTTACACATACTAGTCACTATTCTCCTCCCCTGTTACACATACTAGTCACTATTCTCCTCCCATGTTACACATACTAGTCACTATTCTCCTCCCATGTTACACATACTAGTCACTATTCTCCTCCCATGTTACACATACTAGTCACTATTCTCCTCACATGTTACACATCCTAGTCACTATTCTCCTCCCATGTTACACATACTAGTCACTATTCTCCTCCCCTGTTACACATACTAGTCACTATTCTCCTCACATGTTACACATCCTAGTCACTATTCTCCTCACATGTTACACATACTAGTCACTATTCTCCTCCCCTGTTACACATACTAGTCACTATTCTCCTCCCATGTTACACATACTAGTCACTATTCTCCTCCCATGTTACACATACTAGTCACTATTCTCCTCCCATGTTACACATACTAGTCACTATTCTCCTCCCATGTTACACATACTAGTCACTATTCTCCTCCCATGTTACACATCCTAGTCACTATTCTCCTCCCATGTTACACATACTATGTTACACATACACACTAATCTCCTCCTATGTTACATAGACTGCTCCCTATGCCCCTTTTATGTTTCTTATATTTCCCAATTTACAAAGACTGCTTCCTTGGCCTTTCTACATTACACAGATTGTCCCTATGCTCCTCTCATTTTATAAAGACTACTCCCTATGCCTTGCCATGTTACACAGACTGCTCCCTATAATCCTACCATGTTACATAGACTACTTCCTATGTTCCTCCCAAGTTACACAGACTGCTCCCGTTTCTTCTCCTATTTAATGGAGACTGCTTCCCATGCTCCTCCCACATCCCACATCCCACAGACTGATCCCTATTCTCCTACCAAGTTACACAGAGCACTTCCTATGCCTATCCATGTTACACAGACTGTTCCCAAGGCCCTGTACCTCCTCATTTTTAGGGTATGACATTTTTTTTTTTTTTAATCCATGCTTCAAACACCAACCATAAAGAATCCTGGTGGTAACCTGTATAACACGTTGTCTTGACGTACAAATTGTGATGTGCTGACATACAGTATGTCCATTTTAGGGACACACCAGTTGAACACCCTTTTCTGTTTTCAATAAATATGAAAAACCCAGAGGGAAAAAACATGTGTATTGTAAGGGGTACTTTTCACGTTGCGACATCGCTACTGCGATCTCGTCTGGGTCAAATCGAAAGTGACGCAAATCCGGCGCCGGTAACAACGTCGCAAAGTGTAAAGCCTAGGAGAGAAGATGAACGAGCGTGAAACAGTCAAAAATCGATGATCTGTGTCACGTCGGTCATTTTCATAATGTCGGTGCATCCGCAGGTACGATGTTGTTTGTTGTTCCTGCAGCTCCACACATCGCTGTGTGTGAAGCCGCAGTAGCGACAAACATCTCCTTACCTGCGCCCGCCGTCCACCGGCAATGCGGAAGGGAGAAGGTGGACGGGATGGTTACATCCCGCTCATCTCCGCCCCTCCGCTTCTATTGGCCGCCTGCGGTGTGACGTCGTTGTGACGCCGCACGACCCGCCCCCTTAGGAAGGAGGCGGGTCGCCGGCCAGAGCGACGTCGCAGGGCAGGTAAGTCCCGTGTGAAGCTGCCGTAGCGATAATGTTTGCTACGGCAACTATCACAAGATATCGCATGTGCGACGGGGGCGGGTACTATTGCGCTCGGCATCGCTATCATCGGCTAGCGATGTCGCAGCATGCAAAGTACCCTTAAATCTATTATCGCTAATCCACACATGATTGTATCAAAAAAGCTTTGTCAAAGCCAAATACCAGACACCACCAAAAACAAAGCAACTTTAATTGAAAGATGACATACCAAAAAGAGACAAAAACCACAGCGACAAAAATATGACAGACGTAAAAAAAACCCACTCAAAAACATAATAAAAAAGAAGGCAACCTATTTTACATAATAGACACAAAAATCCTGCAGTAATTCAGCAACATAAAAAAGTCATCAAATACTCATTGTGGGAACATAGCCCTATTGTACAGATCTTGGACAAGATGGTACCAGTATACAGTACAGACCAAGAGTTTGGACACACCTTCTTATTCAAAGAGTTTTCTTTATTTTCATAACTCTGAAAATTGAAGATTCACACTGAAGGCATCAAAACTATGAATTAACACATGTGGAATGAAATATTTAATAAAAAAGTGTGAAACAACTGAAAATATGTCTTATATTCTAGGTTCTTCAAAGTAGACACCTTTTGCTTTGATTACTGCTTTGCACACTCTTGGCATTCTCTTGATGAGCTTCAAGAGGTCGTCACCGGAAATGGTTTTCACTTCACAGGTGTGCCCTGTCAGGTTTAATAAGTGGGATTTCTTGCCTTATAAATGGGGTTGGGACCATCAGAAGTCTGGTGGATACACAGCTAATAGTCCTACTGAATAGAGTGTTAGAATTTGTAGTATGGAAAGAAAAAAGCAGCTAAGTAAAGAAAAATGAGTGGCCATCATTACTTTAAGAAATGAAGGTCAGTCAGTCCGGAAAATCGGGAAAACTTTGAAAGTGTCCCCAAATGCAGTGGCAAAAAACATCAAACGCTACACAGAAACTGGCTCACATGAGGACTGCCCCAGGAAAGGAAGACCAAGAGTCACCTGTGCTGAAGAGGATAAGTTTATCCGAGTCACCAGCCTCAGAAATCGCAGGTTAACAGAAGCTCAGATTAGAGACCAGGTCAATGCCACACAGAGTTCTAGCAGCAGACACATCTCTAGAACAACTGTTAAGAAGAGACTTTGTGCAGCAGGCCTTCATGGTAAAATAGCTGCTAGGAAACCACTGCTAAGGCCAGGCAACAAGCAGAAAAGACTTGTTTGGGCTAAAGGACACAAGGAATGGACATTAGACCAGTGGAAATCTGTGCTTTGATCTGATGAGTCCAAATTTGAGATTTTTGGATCCAACCACCGTGTCATTGTGCAACGCAGAAAAGATAAACAGATGGACTCTACATGCCTGGTTCCCACCGTGAAGTATGGAGGAGGAGGTGTGATGGTGTGGGGGTGCTTAGCTGGTGACACTGTTGGGGATTTATTCAAAATTGAAGGCATACTGAACCAGCATGGCTACCACAGCATCTTGCAGCGGCAGCTATTCTATCTGATTTGCGTTTAGTTGGACCATCATTTATTTTTCAAAAGGACAATGACCCCAAACACACCTCCAGGCTGTGTAAGGGCTATTTGACTAAGAAGGAGAGTGATGGGGTGCTACGCCAGATAACCTGGCCTCCACAGTCACCAGACCTGAACCCAATCGAGAAGGTTTGGGGTGAGCTGGACCGCAGAGTGAAGGCAAAAGGGCCAACAAGTGCTAAGCATCTCTGGGAACTCCTTCAAGACTGTTGGAAGACCATTTCCGGTGACTACCTCTTGAAGCTCATCGAGAGAATGCCAAGAGTGTGCAAATAACAACACAAGCAAGGGGGAATTGGAATCTCATTTTTCAGTCATCGGGTCACTCCCTAACAATACATTTAAACCCATCAGCTCCACCTCTGGGAGATTAAATGACCCAAGATATGTATATAAACATATTACCAGTAGTCACAGAAACTGTTTATGATTAATTTATTTTTATTATAGAAAATTGCAAAAAACAGTTTATTATATTAAGATCATGTACAAACGATACAATTGATCTAAAAACAATTCAAGCATATAAAGTCCAAAAAAGGGGGGCAGGACAAGAAGTGAGGACACTAGTAAAAAGCCCAGAAGGGGCAGAGCCGGACATCAGAGCCTTCACAAACCCAATACAGACATGGGCAATAGTAATCGTGTAATAGCGATTCTGGAGCACAGGTACAGATAGCTGAATTAAATATAAGAATACATGCTATTAGCCAGGTGGACACTAGATGGCGCCAAAGCTCAATTAGCAGCCATAATGTGCCCGTCCGTTCCAGCGATAGTTTAAAAGTACCGCTCTCCAGACTTACCCATAATAGACACGTGTGGGGCTCAGATGTCGTGTCCTGTCCCTCGCCCGACGTACGTTTCGAGGTAATCTTCTTCGGGGGCCATGGGGGAAGTGGTAGAATGTGTGTTTTAAATAGTGCAGGTGCCGAAAATGAGCGCATGTGATAGGCGGTCGTATGCACACGTGACCACCGCCCTCCGACCATTCCAGGGGAAGAATGGGTGGGATGAAATCCTCCTGACGTCATAAACCCATAGTTCCCTTTTAAGGAAGCCTCTTCGGCCGGCGTCAGAGTGCAAACACCCACCACATGCGCTCAGGTACACCATGTTAATTGTGGGCAAATGAAATGGCAAACAGACAAGGGGAAGTAGGTATAATTCCAGATATAAAGATTATGTATTTATATATCATACAGGGAGAAGAAGAGCACGAGTAATGTTAAACCCCTAACAAAGTATAGATATGGGTCCCTTAAACATGTATCATATCAATAAATTAATCCAAGAGCCCATATATCCAATATATAAAGTTCAAAATGAGGTAATGCAACTCCCTGAACTAACTATACACCTCAATATATCATTCAATTGCATAAATGGCAATACAGCAAAACGAGATAAAGTCAGATTCACATTTTCTATCCTTGTCTGTTTATTAAACAAGTAACAGGGGTGGCAGTCCATCAGAGTACCCTAAGAAAAAGGGGTTTTTTTTTGTTTTTTTCTTGTATAGTTAGTTCAGGGAGTTGCATTACCTCATTTTGAACTTTATATATTGGATATATGGGCTCTTGGATTAATTTATTGATATGATACATGTTTAAGGGACCCATATCTATACTTTGTTAGGGGTTTAACATCACTTGTGCTTGTCTTCTCCCTGTGTGATATATATATATATATATATATATATATATATATATATATATATAACATGGTGTACCTGAGCGCATGTGGTGGGCGTTTGCACTCTGATGCCGGCCGAAGAGGCTTCCTTAAAAAAGAGAATTATGGGTATATGACGTCAGGAAGATTTCCTCCCACCCATTCTTCCCCTGGAATGGTCGGAGGGCGGTGGTCACGTGTGCATACGACCGCCTATCACATGCGCTCATTTTCAGCACCCACACTATCTAAAACACACATTCTCCCACTTCCCCCATGGCCCCCTAAGAATATTACCTCGAAACGTACGTCGGGCGAGGGACAGGACCAGACATCTGAGCCCCACACGTGTCTATTATGGGTAAGTCTGGAGAGCGATACTTTTAAACTATCGCTGGAACGGACGGGCACATTATGGCTGCTAATTGAGCTTTGGCGCCATCTAGTGTCCGTCTGGCTAATAGCATGTATTCTTATAATTAATTCAGCTATCTGTACCTGTGCTCCAGAATCGCTATTACACGATTACTATTGCCCATGTCTGTATTGGGTTTGTGAGGGCTTTGATGTCCGGCTCTGCCCCTTCTGGGCTTTTTACTGGTGTCCTCACTTCTTGTCCTGCCCCCCTTTTTTTGGACTTTATATGCTTGAATTGTTTTTAGATCAATTGTATCGTTTGTACATGATCTTAATATAATAAACTGTTTTTTGCAATTTTCTATAATAAAAATAAATTAATCATAAACAGTTTCTGTGACTACTGGTAATATGTTTATATACATATCTTGGGTTATTTAATCTCCCAGAGCTGGAGCTGATGGGTTTAAGAGTGTGCAAAGCAGTAATCAAAGCAAAAGGTGGCTACTTTGAAGAACCTAGAATATAAGACATATTTTCAGTTGTTTCACACTTTTTTGTTAAGTATTTCATTCCACATGTGTTAATTCATAGTTTTGATGCCTTCAATGTGAATGTACACTTTTCACAGTCATGAAAATAAAGCTCTTTGAATGAGGTGTGTCCAAACTTTTGGTCTGCACTGTATGTCTACTCGTGTCAATTCACCCTTTAGGGAACCAATTATTTAGGGGTCTGCTCACAAAAGTTCACATTCATAGTATATTTCTATGAACTGCAGTATATGTTCTGTAGTTTCCCTGGTGTTCTGCCATATATGGCAACCTGCTAATAGTCATTCATTACAATTTCTGTTACAACCCCTAGAGGTCGTTGTTATTCTTTTTAATTGCTGAGTTTCCCTTTAAGCTAAATGTATTCTGGGTAAGGAACGCCTCCCTGAACTGAGAAGAAGCCTGCAGCCATTTTCTCCCTGGATTTGTTAGGAAACGACCTGCTTACTTACCTCTCTGTAAATTCACCCCTGCCTAGTGCAATCCGGTGAGCAAAGCAAATTACATGTGTTAGTGATAGAATATTAGATGGAAGACTGTAGTAAATGCATTGTACATTGTAATCCTACATCTTAGTCCCTGCCTCGTTTGTATAAATAAGATTTTCTATGTATTGCAGCTGCAGTTACCTTTCACCTACATTCTCATAAGAACTGTATCTCATGTACTGTTATGCTATGTTAACTCTGTATTAACACTGTACTGACTGTAATAATTTTCTTGTTATAGTTTTTACCCGTATTCAATATTCCGTATACTGTATTCAACTGCATCTTGGATATACCGTATTCAACTGTATCTGGTATATTCCTATATTCATTATATATTTCACGTATACTGCAATCAAGTTCACGTTACCAGCCAATAAATCAAGGCTACCAAATTCAGTCTGTTTATTTGAAATGTGAACGAGGGTTTAGCTGTATGCCGGAGATTCACAGCATTACGTGAAAGAAGGCACAACACCTGGCTTAACTTTGCCCCTGGCTTAACTTTGCATTCTAGTAATGGAGAGTTGGGATATCACAAGACTTCATGCGGGCTACCTTCCCACTTCCATGAACACATGATCTCTGTCTTATACAGGTCATACATCTTCACTCTTCTCCGATAACGCTCCAACCATATTTGTGGTGTCCAGTAATCCAATTTAGTACTAAGAATACTACTTGGCATCAGCAGGAAGTAGTCAAGATTGGTATACCATAGGTCCAGCTTGAGAGTAACAGAGCTTATGAGGCCAAGTCTCTTCAGTCTCCACCCACCCACCTTGAATGATAGATGCATCTTATACTAAGCAGTGTGAGATTTCAGCAGCAATAGGAAGACAGGACACAGGAGCTGCCAATTAGACTAACTGGGTGGATAGTCAGAAGTAGAGAGAATGGAGCTGTCAATATACTAGGTGAGCAGTGATTGAGCACCAGCAGAAGGTAGCGGGAACACTGAGGAGCGGTCACAAACCTGGTGGATGGAAATTCCCTGGTGTTGAGGGACAAAGCTGAGAAACATGAAATGGTGTTGAAAGTTTGCAATTCATTTAAAGAGTTAGTCCCATAATAACAAATACTATCCACGGGATTTGGTATAACTGGATGATTGCTAAAGATCCAACTGATGGCACCCTCTGCAATCCTGAGAATGGTGATCTAGAACCTGAAAACCCCTGTCTTGATTGTAGCGGAGACGTGCACACTCAACTACTACTCTTTACGTTGCTTATTGGATTGCCAGAAAATGACAAGAACAGCGCTATACTATTTCCAGGAGTCCAACAGACAAAGAATAAAGTAGATGTTTGTCTACATTTCACTCAAGATGCAACTAGAGAGCTCTATTCTCTACATTATTGAGGAACCCAGAGTATGAACCTTCGGCAATCAACAAATTGTGTTCTATCCTGTGAACAGGGCATAACTTGTTATTTAGGAACCTTTTAAATATATATAATTTGTTATATATTTTTTTAGAACAACGAATTATGATTTCTCCTTACTTTGAATTTTAGGATATTTCATCATCAATAGAAGGGCCCATCTCATGGTTGTAGCAGATGTCTCTATTCCAGCAGAAAGCAAGTCTAACAAAAGAGAGGTTAAGTTTTCATCGTGAAAATATAACTCAGGATCTGGTTTCTCCTGAAATGAACAAAATATGAAATATATCATAAAACACGATAAACATATAGATAGGAAACAGCAAGAATATTAGATCAAAGCATAATTAGGCAGGTCTTGCAGGGTTATAACTTGAGTCCTTTAAAAGGAGGACTTTTCACTGGATTTTTTTTTATACATATAAATTGAGTATATCACACAATTTGTGCTGATTTACTGATCCTGGAAAAGGTTTTCTTTTTCATCTGTGCTCCACTGTCCCAAAGTTATAAGAAATATGCATACACTGTGTGCAGAATTATTAGGCAAATGAGTTTTTTGATCACATGATAATTTTTATGCATGTTATCCTACTCCAAGCTTTATTGGCTTGAGAGCCAACTACCAATTAAGTAAATCAGGTGATGTGCATCTCTGTAATGAGGAGGGGTGTGGTGTAATGACATCAACACCCTATATAAGGTGTGCTTAATTATTAGGCAACTTCCTTTCCTTTTGCAAAATGGGTCAGAAGAGAGATTTGACGGGCTCTGAAAAGTCCAAAATTGTGAGATGTCTTGCAGGGGACTGCAGCAGTCTTGAAATTGCCAAATTTTGAAGCGTGATCACCGAACAATCAAGCGTTTCAAGACAAATTGCCAACAGGGTCGCAAGAAGCGTGTTGGGAAAAAAAGGCGCAAAATAACTGCCCATGAATTGAGGAAAATCAAGCGTGAAGCTGCCAAGATGCCATTAGCCACCAGTTTGACCATATATCAGAGCTGCAACGTTACTGGAGTATCAAAAAGCACAAGGTGTGCCATACTCAGGGACATGGCCAAGGTAAGGAAGGCTGAAAAATGACCACCTTTGAACAAGAAACATAAGATAAAACGTCAAGACTGGGCCAAGAAATGTCTTAAGACTGATTTTTCAAAGGTTTTATGGACTGATGAAATGAGAGTGACTCTTGATGGGCCTGATAGATGGGCCAGAGGCTGGATGAGTAAAGGGCAGACTCAGACTCACTCAGACACTCCGACTCAGATGCCAGCAAGGTGGAGGTGGGGTACTGGTATGGGCTAGTATCATCAAAGATGAACTTGTGGGACCTTTTCGGGTTGAGGATGGAGTGAAGCTCAACTCCCAGCCCTACTGCCAGTTTCTGGAAGACAACTTTTTCAAGCAGTGGTACAGGAAGAAGTTGATATCGTTCAAGAAAAACATTGTTTTCATGCAAGACAATGCTCCATCACATGCATCCAACTACTCCATAGTGTAGCTGGCTAGTAAAGGTCTAAAAGATGAAAAAATAATGGCATGGCCCTCTTGTTCCCCTAATCTGAACCCCATAGAGAACCTGTGGTCCCTCATAAAATGTAAGATCTACAGAGAGGGAAAACAGTACACCTCTCGGAACAGTGTCTGGAGGCTGTGGTGGCTGCTGAACGCAATGTTGATCGTAAACAGATCAAGCAACTGACAGAATCTATGGATGGTAGGCTGTTGAGTGTCATGATAAAGAAAGGTGGCTATATTGGTCACTGTCATAGTTACATAGTTACATAGTTACATAGTTACTTAGGTTGAAAAAAGACCTAGGTCCATCTAGTTCAACCTTCCTCCACCAGTTCTACATTTAGTCACTAAGTCATTTATAACCGACAATGTTTTGTGTACTGAGGAAATCATCCAGCCCTTTTTTAAAAGCTGTTATAGTATCTGCCATTACTACCTCTTGTGGTAGGGCATTCCACAGTCTGACCGCTCTAACTGTAAAGAACCCTTTCCTATTTAGGTGTCGGAATCGCTTTTCTTCCACTCGCAGTGAGTGCCCCCTGGTCCTTAGTATTGTTTTTGGAAGAAATAAGTCATGTGCCAGTCCTTTATATTGACCACACATGTATTTATACATATAAATGAGATCTCCTCTGAGACGTCTTTTTTCTAAGCTAAACATATCTAACTTTTTCAATCTGCCATCATATGGGAGGCCTTCCATTCCTTGTAATAGTCTAGTTGCCCGCCTTTGAACTGACTCTAACTTCTGAATGTCCTTTTTAAAATGTGGAGCCCAAAACTGGATCCCGTATTCCAGATGTGGCCTTACAAGTGATTTATAGATGGGTAACAATACGTTGGGATCACGGGATCTAATCTCTCTTTTTATACACCCTAGAATCTTGTTTGCTTTAGCAGCTGCTGCCTGACATTGAGTGCTGCTGCTCAGCTTATTTGTAATGAGAATACCCAAGTCCTTCTCCTGTTCTGTAGTCCCGAGTTTACTTCCATTTAATGTATACGCAGCTATAGGATTACTCCGTCCTAGGTGCATTACTTTACATTTATCAACATTAAATCTCATTTGCCAAGTATCTGCCCATTCTGACATCTTATCCAGATCTTTTTGTAATATTGTACTATCCAGGTCAGTTTTTAATATCCTACATAGTTTGGTGTCATCGGCAAAGACTGACACTGTACTATCAATCCCATCCACAAGGTCATTAATATAGAGAGTAAAAAGAATTGGTCCTAGCACAGATCCCTGCGGCACCCCACTGCTGACTATAGCCCATTTAGAGAATGTAGCATTTATGACTACTCTTTGTTTCCTATCTTTTAGCCAATTCCTTACCCAGTTGCATATTGTGTCCCCTAGTCCTTGCTTCTGGAGCTTTAGTATAAGGCTATTATGTGGTACAGTATCAAATGCCTTTGCAAAGTCCAAATAAATCACATCAGCTGCATTACCAATATCCAGGTTTGCACTTACCCCCTCATAGAACCCCAACAGGTTGGTTAGACACGACTTATCTTTCATGAATCCATGCTGTTTGTCAGTTATCATATTATTTTCTGCAATATATTTTTGCATGTCATCCCTTAAAATGCCCTCAAAAACTTTGCATACTACTGATGTCAGGCTTACTGGACGGTAGTTGCCTGGATCTACCCTCTTACCTTTCTTAAATATCGGTACCACATCAGCAATCCTCCAATCCTGAGGCACCAACCCTGTTACAAGTGAGTCTAAAAAGATGAGATACAGCGGTCTGTCGATTACGGAGCTCAATTCCCTCAATATTCGTGGATGAATGCCATCTGGCCCTGGGGATTTGTCAATGTTTAATTTACTCAGACGTAGGCGTACTTCATCTTGTGTTAAATTAATTATATCGGGTGGTGGACTTTGATTTTTCACTTGTTGAATGATCCCTGGTACAGTCAGTTCCTTGGTGAATACAGATGAGAAATGCCTATTTAATATCTCAGTTTTTTGTTTGTCCTCTATAACTAACTTGTTATTATATTTTAAGGGTCCGATACTATCCTTTGTTTTCCTTTTGGCATTAATGTATTTATAAAAGATTTTGGGATTTATTTTAATGTCATTGGCGATTTTTGTTTCAGTAGCTAGTTTTGCTTGTTTGATTTCTTTTTTGCATTGCCTATTGATATCTTTATACTCCTGCAATGCTATTTCTGTATTCTCAGCCTTTAAGATGTTAAACGCCCTTTGTTTTTGTTTTATTATACTTTGTACAGTCTTATTTATCCATAGTGGTTTCTTTTTATTCCTGGACATTTTATTACCACTGGGTATAAGTTTTTTACAGGACTCTAGCAGTATATCCTTAAACTTACCCCATTTATGTTCGGTATCCCCAGTTACCATGACTCTGTCCCAATCTACACATTTAAGCTCTTCCCTTAATTTGTTGAAATCAGCTTTCCTAAAATTCCAGGGAGGGAGGAAGAGGAAGTTACACCCCCCTTTCCACCCAACAGAGCACGTGACTCGCTCTCTAGCGCGCCTCTTATAGTCAGGCCAATTATGGAATTGCCCGACAATAAGCAAGGAGGCCGCTATTCTACTATGCCGATGATTGAAGGGTTTCCAGTGAGAGTAAGGTTTATATTCCCCCAACCTCTGCGGACGGAATATATCTAAACCTCCCCAGATCTCACTGGTTGCCCCACAATGATCCTTGGCAGAAACTCGCTGCCACCAATCGATTACGATAACTATTAAGCCGAGCCCACAGACATGGAATTCAGGATCGAGATAACAGAACAGCCCAAGATTAAATTATATATTTTAAACCCCTAAGGCACACTAGATACTACAATATATACAATAAGGAATTTACAGAATATATATATATATATATATATATATATATATATATCTATATATATATAGGTCAGAGTACATTTACAGACAAGACGGGATTATGACAGAGTCAGATCAAGCAGTTACCTTATGCGTCTGGCTACAGGGGGGCACCGTTCGACCAGGGTTTCATGGACTTCCTCATATGTGTATAGTACGCATGGCCCCCGAGAAAAGACCAGCCAAGAAGCCTACATTGTCTTTATCAAACTGGCTACAATCCATGTCCCCTCCTACCTGGTGACCTTGCAGGGGTGTACTGCCCCGTCCTAAGTCTAAAATAATATCCCAAAGTGAATATGATCCGCAACTCCGGACTGGGAGGTCTGATCCAATGGTTCTGGTGGGCCACAGATCCGTCTGTGTCCCCTCTGCATACTGAGTCTATGCACGACTCCTCTACCTAACTCCTACTCGCAGTTCTCTGTATCTCGCCGCCCCAGGGTGCGACAAAGAATTCGAGGGTATGCAGAGGTGCAGCTCGAAGTCCCGATTTTAACGATGTAGTGGGTATATAGCTCAGACGCACGGTAATATCATAACTGTGTATAATGTTATGGAGCCAGGAATATGAACTCCTGCTGGGATAGAGTGTCCTGTATCTCTTTTGAAGCTTCCATTGTTTTTCTAGTTTCCCACCCACTCCCTTTCATGAATGGACATAACTCCCAGGGGGTCTTCCTCTGGCTTGGCCGTGTAATTGGTTTCGACACCTTCGCAGATGCTGAGCAATCTGAGGGGAATCTCTGTGTGTGCAAGGAGGGGGGTGTATGTGTGGGACCAGCTGGCTGACATGAATACCTGTCATAATCATCCAGCATAATCCTCACACCTCCCCCCTTTAGAGGGCGCTAGGGGACAGCACATTCCTGTGTTCCCAGCACGCCCGTCCGTGACCTCTCCTTGTCGGGACAGCCCGTCGGCATTACCGTGGTCACGGCCCTTTTTGTGGCGAATGGTGAAGTTGTATTGCTGGAGTGCCAGGCTCCATCGCAACAACCTCCCATTGGTCCCAGAGACAGTGTGTAACCAGCGTGGAGTAGGCCACCTCCCTCAGCAACAGCTTCCTGCTCAGGTACAAGATTGGGTGCTCTTGGCTCGCAGAGTCCACCTGGCTGAGCCCCGCACCGAGGCCGAAGTCACTGGTGTCTGTTTGTACTACAAACGGCCGCGTGAAGTCGGCTGCTTGTAGTACTGGTGAGCTGGACAGGGCACCCTTAAGGGCCCGGAAGGCTGTCTTGCAGTCCACTGTCCAATCGACTGCGGAGGGCAGCTTCTTCTTGGTGAGGTCTGTCAGGGGCTTTGCCAGGCTACTATAGTGTGGAACAAACCTCCTATAGTACCCGGCGTTCCCCAAGAAGGACATCACCTGCTTCCTGGTGCTGGGGGTGGGCCAGGACGTGATGGCCTCCACTTTCCCAGGCTCTGGCTTCAGAGCTCCCCATCTACCCAGTGACCCAGGTAGAGGACCTCACTCATAGCCAGCTGACACTTCCCCGGCTTGATGGTCAAACCTGCCTGGTGGATCTGCCTGAGCACCTATGCTAGATGCTTTAGGTGATCCTCCCAGGTGGGACTGAAGATGGCGATGTCATCCAGGTATGCGGCCACGTACCCTTCAAGTCCCTTCAGCAGGGTGTTGACAATCTGCTGGAAAGTGGCAGGGGCATTCTTCATTCCAAAGGGCATCACTGTGGACTCGTACAGTCCAAATGATGCAATAAAGGCAGAGCGTTCCCTGGCCTCACGAGTCAGGGGGATCTGCCAATATCCCCTGCTCAGATCCATGATGGTCAGGTACTGAACCTCGGCCAACTGATCGAGCAGGTTATCGATGCGTGGCATTGGGTACGCATCGGCGACCGTGACAGCATTGAGCCCCCTGTAGTCCACGCAGAACCGAGTGGTTCAGTCCTTCTTAGGGACGAGGACTACAGGCACGGCCCAAGCGCTGTTGGATGCCTGGATCACCCCCAGCTTCAGCATCTCGTCAATCTCCTGACTAAAGATGAGCGATCTGGTCGCGGTTCGGCTCAAGTTCGGTTCGGCGAACCACTCGAACCGCATAGGAAAGAATGGGAGGCAATCACAAACACATAAAAACACCTAGAAAACACCATCAAAGGTGTCCAAAAGGTGACAAACAACTCACAACACAACATAAACACATGGGAAAGTGACAAGGACATATACTCATGCGAAAACAAAAGAGCTGGACAAGGAAAAAGAGGAGGAGACACAGATATAGGCATGGCATGCCCTTCTAAAATCATGTAAAACACCGAAAGGTTACTCCAAGCGGAGTCTCCCTTTTTTCCAAAAATTGGGCCACACACACACCCACCCCTTCAGTGGCAGCACTTGTGCCCCAGTTGTACACTTCACAGCTAGATTTGCATCAAGCACATTCAAAAATACGCCATACTTAACCGTCCCCATGATGACACCGGGGTAGGTAGCTAAGTCTTTCCTGATCCCAGCTCTGTTCATCTTGGATCAGTTTTACAAACACTGTAAGCAAGGGTTACTCCAAGCGGAGTCTCCCTTTTTTCCAAAAATTGGGCCCCACACACACCCACCCCTTCAGTGGCAGCACTTGTGCCCCAGTTGTACACTTCACAGGTAGATTTGCATCAAGCACATTCAAAAATACGCCATACTTAACCGTCCCCAGGATGACACCGGGGTAGGTAGCTAAGTCTTTCTTAATCCCAGCTCTGTTCATCTTGGATCATTTTTAACAACAATATAAGCAAGGGTTACTCCAAGCGGAGTCTCCCTTTTTTCCAAAAATTGGGCCCCACACACACCCACCCCTTCAGTGGCAGCACTTGTGCCCCAGTTGTACACTTCACAGCTAGATTTGCATCAAGCACATTCAAAAATACGCCATACTTAACCGTCCCCAGGATGACACTGGGGTAGGTAGCAAAGTCTTTGCTGAACCATGACTTGTTCATCTTGGCTCCTTTTAAAAAATACAGCAAGCAAGGGTTACTCCAAGCGGAATCTCCCTTTTTTCCAAAAATTGGGCCACACACACACCCACCCCTTCAGTGGCAGCACTTGTGCCCCAGTTGTACACTTCACAGGTAGATTTGCATCAAGCACATTCAAAATCCACAAGCATTTACTCTCCCCAGGATGACACAGGGCGTAAGTTGAGAGCTCTGGCCATTTTTCAAGATTTGAAGCCCAAAATGAGCAAGGCTCCATTTGCAAAGTCATGGCATCGATGTTCATTTGGAGATACACCTGTATCATCCTCTCCACCCGTTGACTATGTGTCAGACTTGTTGTCTCTGGTGGCCTTGCAAAGGATGGTCTAAAAAAAATATGAAAAGATTCAATATAATTGCTGTTACCAGCACCAGATACGGTGCTGCTGGTACGGGTAGACTGTTGAAGATGACGAGACCGTCCCATGTTTGTCAAGTTACAACTGGGAGATTCACTCCCTGCATCATAGTTGTTTGGTGGAAAAGCTGACCTAAGATCGAGTAACAGCTTCTGCTGATACTCCTGCATATGTGCGTCCCTTTCTATGGCTGGAATTATGTCACAAAATTTGGACTTGTACCGGGGATCTAATAGTGTGGCAAGCCAGTAGTCATCATCACTTCTAATTTTGACAATACGAGGGTCATGTTGGAGGTAGTGCAGCAAGAAGGCGCTCATGTGTCTTGCGCAGCCATGCGGACCAAGTCCACGCTGTGTTTGTGACATAGAGGTGCTAACCGTTCTTTCTTCCTCTGACATCTCCCCCCAACCTCTTTCAACAGAAATTTGACCAAGGTCTCCCTCATCCGCTGAGTCTTCCATGTTCATTGACAGTTCGTCCTCCATTTCTTCATGTTCTCCTGCACCTTCCTCAACATTTCGCCTGCTACTATGCGCCCTTTTTGATCCCTGTCCCCCATGGTCCCATGCCTGCCGCGTTGGTGATGATAAACGTCTGGACCTTGGTGATGTTGTTGTGTCTTGTGCATATGAATCCTCCTGTAGTTCCTCCCCTTCCTGTTGTCCCACCCCCTGACTCCGAATAGTGTTTAGCGTGTGCTCCAGCATGTAAATGACTGGAATTGTCATGCTGATAATGGCATTGTCAGCGCTAAACATATTCGTTGCCATGTCGAAACTGTGCAGAAGGGTTGATAGGTCCTTGATCTGAGACCACTCCATCAGGGTGATCTGACCCACCTCTGCATCTCGTTGGCCCAGGCTATACATCATGACGTATTGCACCAGGGCTCGACGGTGCTGCCACAGTCGCTGTAACACGTGGAGAGTCGAATTCCAGCGTGTCGGCACATCGCATTTCAGGCGATGAACCGGCAGGCAGAAAGACTTCTGGAGCGATGCAAGTCGCTCAGCAGCAGTGGTTGAACGGCGGAAGTGAGCAGACAGTTTTCATGCCCTGTTCAGAAGGCCATCTAAGCCGGGATAGTGTGTTAAAAATTGCTGGACAACAAGGTTCAACACGTGAGCCATACAAGGTACGTGTGTCACCTTGCCCAGGCGAAGGGCCGCACCTAGGTTTGCAGCATTGTCGCACACAGCCTTACCAGGCTGCAGGTTGAGTGGAGACAACCATTTATTAAACTCAGTCTCCAGAGCTGCCTACAACTCAGCCGCTGTGTGACTCTTATTTCCAAGACATTTCAAGCTAAAGACCGTCTGATGCCGTTGCGCTCTGCTGCCAGCATAGTAATGAGGGGTGCATGATTCCTTCTGCGCAGTTACAACGCTGGTGGCCTAACAAGGCAGGCTTGGGGCGGAGCTGGAGGACCCAGACGAGGTGGCGGAGGCAGAAGCAGTGGCGGAACTTGGACAGACAGAGGATTGACACACAAGTCGTGGGGATGGCAAGACTTGTGCAGCAGACCCTTCACCATCTACCACCATAGTTACCCAGTGCCCAGTCAGCGACATGTAACGTCCCTGTCCATGCTTACTGGTCCAAGTATCGGTGGTGAAATGCACCCGTTCACACACAGAGTTTCTCAAGGAAGCGGTGATGTTGTGTGCGACATGGGCAGTACATAGAATGTAGGGATCCTGGGATGTTTTTTGCACAGTCCGTCAAACATTTTTTTGTTTATCAGACCGGTGTCCAGAGCCCTTTGTAATATCGCGGTGAGTTTGGTGAAAAACACAGTCAGGGGGTTAGAGGGGAGTCTCTTATAGGTGTTCCTGTCACAGAGTTGTCTAAAAACCTCGTGTTCATATTTATCGCAGGAAAGCACCACAATATTCCCCCCTTTGTCAGCAGGTTTTATCACAATGTCATGGAAGCCCTGCAATTCAATCAAAGCCTTCCTCTGAGGATGGGTTAAATTGTCAGCCCTCCGATTAGTCGGGATCCTTTTAAAATCCTCGCTGACCATTTTAGTAAATATATCAATTGCAGGACTAATTGACAATGGGGGGAATTTTGTCGACTTGGGTAAAAGGGTGCCTGGGAACATACCTGCTGTCGTGGTCTCCTATTCCTGGAGTAGGTCCTCAAGATTTTGAATGGCCTCTCTTGCCACCTGATTGTCCGACCCAGCATTCCGCTTGTAAAAACGTTTTTTGAGAGTTAATTTCCGCGAGAATAAATTAAGATCTTTCAAAGCCGAGAAAAGGTGGAAAGAGTTAGAGGGAGAAAAAGTCAGACCACGCGAGATGACCTCCACCTGAGCCACAGTGAGCACCCGTGAAGATAAGTTTAATACCTGGAGTCTATTTCCTTGATGTTTGTTCTTGTTGTACGACACGGTGGCCGGACTCTGTGTTTGACGCGCGCCCCGACCGACTCACCGATATCCATGGAACTCACTGAGGCCCCGGAGGAGGATCCACCCACAGAGGTCTGAGACACAATCGAGGAAGATCTCGAACGGGGGTTTCTGTTGGCAGTGTCCCCAGTTCGTCCTCTGGTTGTGTCGGTTCTCCATCTATATGCTCTCCGCAGGGTATAATCCTGAATATCCCTATTCAGTTTTTTCAGCTTGAAGGTCCTAATTTCCCGCTCCCATTTCTCAAGTTCTTTGTCAATGTCAGCATAGAAGCAGGTTACGGCAACAGGTGAACAGACCTCTACTAGCTTGTTTTCCAATAATTCCAAATCGGCTTCAATTGAGGCCAATGAAGAGGAGTTATGATCCCAGAGTAAACCCAGGAAACCCCGAGAGCAGGTCTGTGCTAAATCCTCCCATTTAGTTTTAAAGGTCTCATCTTCCAAAGGGAAAGAGGGAAACACCTGCATGCGGAGTCCCCTAGGTACCAAGTCTTTCTCTAAATACTTGCCCAGGAATGCCTTATTCCACCACAGTCTAGTGCGTTTTTTAAGTAGATCTTTGTATTTGGTCATAATCATGTCATCAGATTGAATGCCATTGTTCCCCACCAGTCTTGAGGACATCATCCATCTGTAATTGCCAGGTGCAGCGCAGGCACACCTTTCTTAGAGAAGTAGTGGCGACTGGGCATCTGGTACTGGGGCACAGCGACAGACATAAGGTCCCTAAAATCCTGTGTGTCCACCAGGTGGAAAGGCAGCATTTCGCTAGCCAAGAGCTTACAGAGGGATAAAGTCAACCTCTTAGCTTTGTCATGGGTCGCAGGAAATGGCCTTTTATTTGTCCACATCTGAGGGACAGAGATCTGGCTGCTGTGTGTAGACGGTGGTGAGTAGGGTGTCCGTGAAAAAATGCAGGTTTGTGAGGAAAGTGCAGGCGTAGACATGATGTTGCCTTCATCCAACGTTGATGCTATCGATGTCTGAGAGAGCTGTACACACGCACTTGTTTCCCCTTCCAAACCAAATGACGACTTACCAAGCAAACTGCCTGTTGCGGTTACAGTGGTGGAAGTTGTGCGTGGAAAACCAGGTGTGACAGCTGTCCACACAGTCCTAGAAGATGAAGAGCGTGCGGATGCACTTGAAGGGGCAGGCGGTGGATGGTTCATTCCGCTAGACCGCATTGCAGCACGGTGAGCTTCCCACTGGGACATATGATATTTATTCATGTGACGATTCATGGAAGAAGTTGTCAAACTCCTGAGGTTTTGCCCTCTACTAACAGAATCACGACAAATTTTACAAATCACATGTTTTGGGCGATCTTTTTCTATGTCAAAAAAGGTCCAGGCTAGGCAAGGCTTAGAGGGCATGTGACCTGCTGAGCCCCCCCGACTAGTGCTCAGATGCAGAGTGGTGGCTGAGGATGCAGTTGTAGACGTGCTACCAGTACTACTCCTCTGTCCAGGAAGGCGCAAGGTAACTTCATCGTCAGTAGCATCCTCCTCCACGCCTCTGTTGACCTCCTCGAGTGCCTGACTGTGGGTTGACAGTAGGTGGGATCTAGAACTTCCTCATCAAGCATTGTGTTTGCACTCCCCTCACCCTCAGACCGAGCCTCTTCCTGACGTGAACCAATATTTAAGTTGTCATCCCAATCTGGTATCTGCGTCTCATCGTCATCAGTATGTTCCTCATTGTCTATAACAACAGGTGTTACAGTTTGTGAATAAGGGTCAACATTATGCTCAGAAACTTGGTCCTCCTGGCCTGAATCAAAGTCACAAAGGTTCTGGGCATCACTGCAGACCATTTCCTGGTCTGTACTCACTGTAGCTTGGGAGCAGACCTCTGATTCCCAGGCTATAGTGTGACTGAACAGTTCTGCAGACTCAGCCATCTCAGTTCCACCATACTGTGCAGGGCGAATGGAGACTTCAGAGCTGGGAGAAAGCAAGTGTGATTGGGATGACAACTCAGAGGACTGGTGTTTTTTGGATGCGGTAGTTGAGGTGGCGGAGAGGGCACTTGTTGGACAACTTGAGATCCATTCAATCATTTTCTTTTTTTGGCCATCATCTACCTTTGTTCCAGTTGTTCATGTCTGCAAAAAAGGGAGCACATCGGATTGTCCACAGTAAGTAGTAGACATCTTACTTTTGCTGGAAGATGGTCTATCTTCAGCAGATGTTAATGGAGCTTTGCCACCTTCCCCACGGACAAACCCTTTTTTTCCTTTTCCAACACGCCTGTTCCCCTTTCCACCAGCATCTGTCACTTTGCCACTCATTTTGATTGCAACAAGATTGTGCACTTAAAATGTGGTAGTAAAAATTGAGAGGTGGTGTAGATTGCAGCGGTGGTCTATCTTTATTAACAGCAGAATAAACAACAATAACTAACCCTGACAATGCAACTACGGCCCTTAAACTGGCAGCATAGTTTGCTAGTATAATGGCTTAGTAACAAAGAGTTTGAGTGTGCAATGCAGACGTGCTGCAAATAGATTTGCACTAGTGGGACACTAATGGAAGTCCAACAGCCACTTTTAGGATGCCACTAAGTTTACTCAGTGTTTGCTAGTATAATGGCTTAGTAACAATGAGTTTGAGTGTGCAATGCAGAGGTGCTGCAAATAGATTTGCACTAGTGGGACACTAATGAAAGTCCAACAGCCACTTTTAGGATGCCACTAAGTTTACTCAGTGTTTGCTAGTATAATGGCTTAGTAACAATGAGTTTGAGTCTGCAATGCAGAGGTGCTGCAAATAGATTTGCAGTAGTGGGACACTAATAGAAGTCCAACAGCCACTTTTAGGATGCCACTAAGTTTCCTCAGTGTTTGCTAGTATAATGGCTTAGTAACAATGAGCTTGAGTGTGCAAAGGGCAGGAGGGTACAGTGGCAGGGTTGTGGGTCAGTGTACAGGAAAGGAAGCCTCACTTTCTATCCCTCCTAATGGGGAAGTGCAGCGAGGAAGTCCCTGAGCTTAGCTACACAGACGCTGTTATCTTCTGTAGCTGTTAAAATCTGTTTCCACGGACCTGACTGTCACCTATGGCTCTGAGCCTGCTGTTATTAGCCCTTACAAGGGCTAATAGAAACTTCTATCCCTATTCTGTATAGCGCTGTGTGTAGAGCGTACACAGCAGTATCGGAGACAGGAGCTACGCCAGCGGTGACTGACACCCAGACGCAGAAGGCAGATAATGGTGTCCGGACGGGCAGATACCCATTTTTATACTCAGGGATATGTGACATGGACAACCTATCACACATGCCATTGCTTCTCTGGCTAAAAGTCCACTTAGCTGTGTGTGTGTCTCGGATTGGCTGACATGCTGGCCCGCCCCACTACACGCGCGCGCTTACGGAAGGAAGACAAGGAAAAAAAAAATGGCGATCTCCAAATATCCATACAGCAGTGATCTGAATGCGCTGTTCCCGCACACTATATGCTGAAATTTCATAATAGTGTGAGTCACAGAGTAACTTACATTATTACAGCGGAAAGCCAGCTAGTAATTAGCTGGTCTTTTTGCTGCTAGAACCGTTCTCGAACGTATCTAGAACTATCGAGCTTTAGCAAAAAGCTCGAGTTCTAGTTCTATCTAGAACAGCCCCAAAATCACTCGAGCCGTGAACTGGAGAACCTCGAACCGCGAACCGCGCTCAACTCTATTCATAACAATATTATAGGGTGACAGCTCTGCAACACATTGAGAAACCTGTACTGGGCTTCTTTTGGAGGATCTTGGAGGGTCATTATTGAATTTTTGACTTCTTAATAATCGCCTTATTTGAACACATTTAGGATACAGGAGGACTAATAGGCTAATATATCTATCTGTCTATAAGGAAGACAAGGAAAAAAAAAAAAATGGTGATCGCCATTATCCCAGCAGCAGTGATCTGAATGTGCTGTTCCCGCACACTATACGCTGAAATTTCATAATAGTGTGAGTCACAGAGTGACTTACACTATTACAGCGGAAAGCCAGCTAGTAATTAGCTTGGCTTTTTGCTGCTAGAACCGTTCTCGAACGTAACTAGAACTATCGAGCTTTAGCAAAAAGCTCGAGTTCTAGTTCGATCTAGAACAGCCCCCAAAATCACTCGAACCGCGAACTGGAGAACCACGAACCGCGCTCAACTCTACTCCTGACGCATGTGCTGCTGCACCTCCAGGGAGACCCGATATGCTGAACGCCGGATTGGGGGGTGATTCCTCGTGTCCACGTAATGGACGGCCAACTCAGTCCTTCCGGGCCGGTTGGTAAACAACTCCCGGAAGGGGTGTAGGGTGGCCCACAGCTGGGACCGTTGGTCCTCCAAAAGCTGGTGGCCAACCTCCACATCCTCAATGGATCCACCTGGCCTAACCTGGGCGAGCATATCCAAGAGGGTTTCCGCCTCTCCCTCTTCTGGCAGGTTGCAAACTGGGAGTGCAAATGCCTCCCACTCATGATGTGGCTTCATCATGTTCACATGGAAGGCCTTCCGCCTTCCACGGTCAGAATCCAGGGTGACCAGGTACGTTGCAGGGTTGAGCTGCTGGTACATGAGGTATGGGCCTTCCTAGGCTGCCTGAAGCTTATCCTGTTGTACGGGGACCAGTACCCACACCTTTTGACCCACTTGGTAGGTCCTCTCACAAGCATTCTGGTCGTACCAACGCTTCTGATCGGCCTGGGCTTGAGCCATATTGTCATGCACCAGCTGCGTCAAGGCCTGCATTTTGTCCCGGAAGCGCACAACATACTCGATGACTGAAACTCCAGGGGTGGCCAAATCCCCTTTCCAAGAATCTTCCACCAAAGCCAGGGGGCCCCGCACACGTCGCCCGTACAGGAGCTCAAAAGGTGAGAATCCCGTTGAGGCCTCTGGAACCTCCCGATAAGCAAACAACAGGTGTGGGAGATACCGCTCCCAGTCATGCCCGTGGGAGTCAACCAACATCTTAAGCATCTGCTTTAAGGTGCCATTGAACCGCTCGCACAGGTCATTAGTCGTTGCACCTGGATTTGCTTACAGAGGGACTCCATCAGCTGTGACATGAATTGGGGCCCCTGGTCAGTGAGCATTTCCTGGGGAAAACCCACACGGGATAAAATCTCCAGCAATGCGGTGGCCACCTTGTCGGCCCGAATGGACGACAAGGCTACTGCTTCAGGGTACCGGGTGGCATAATCTACTACCGTCAGTATGAAGCATTTCCCGGAGCTGCTGGAGATGGCCAGCGGGCCGACCAGATCCCCAGCCACCCTCCTGAAAGGCTCATCAATGATGGGCAAAGATACCAGTGGGGCTTTGGGGTGTGGCCCCATCTTCCCAACTGTCTGACAGGTGTCACACGAACGGCAGTAGGCAACCACATCGGCCCCCATTTTTGGCCAGTAAAAATGCTGGGTTAACCTGGCCTTGGTCTTAGCGATCCCTAGGTGTCCGGCCATCGGAATCTCATGTGCAATCTGCAACAACTTCGTCCGGAACGGATAGGGTACCACCAACTGTCGGTCCCTGGACCACGCCTCTGGTGAACCTTGCTGGACCGTGACTCGGTACAGCCATCCTTGGTCCCAGACCACTTGCTCTGGGTCCGAGTCCGAGGGAGGCTGCACCGCCTGCTCCTTAAGAAGTTTCAGGCTGTCATCAGCTTCTAACGCTGCCTGAAACCCCTAACTAGATGTGGCCAGAATCGACGAGACTGCCACATCTTTGGTCAGTACCCCGGGACCTGTGTCCTGGCCTCTGCCTGACTCAGCTGCCACTTGGTTAGAAGGGGAAAAGCTATTGGACCACTGGGAGGCCCCTTGGGTTCTGGCAATCCCACTGCGGTTGACAGCGGCCGCAGCCGCTGTTACCGTGGGTCGTGCCTGCTTCTCCATTCCTGACCAAGTCGCCAGGTCAGGCAGACCTACCTGGCTTCCTGACACCCCGGTGGTGGGGGAACCCTGCACCGAGATCTTACCTGGGAGCATTTCCACTCCTGGGCCAGCCCCAATCTCACCTGCCTGTTCCCCCCTGCAGCAGCAGAACCCCGCTGTGAAATCTCTGAGGACCCCGAATTTGTTGTGGTAACCCCCACCTCACGCACTGGCTCTCTCCCTGCAGTATCCTGCTCTCTGCTTGTCCCTTCCGAGGGCAACAGATCCCAGATCACTGGGTGATCACCTGTAAAGGCAGTGTCACACCTTTCTCGGACCCCCTCCCCTCCTGTCACAGCTGCAGCTGTGTGTGTCTGTGGTGTCAGTGTAAGCAGAAGACCCAGAGCTCACTCCCTCCTCCTTTACATCATGCACAGACAACATATCAACATCGCCAGGGGGTATGTCAGTCAGTACTGGCTGAAAGATTAGCCTTTGGGGATTCGGGGGCCTCAAACTGGGAGGTTATCCGCCCCAAATCTGTCCCAAGTAACACTTTTGCGGGAATCCTATCCATTATTCCCACTTCCCTCCCCCTTGTCCTGCGCCCCAATCCAAATAAACCTTGGCGATGGGCAGCACCAGTTCAATGCCTCCAATCCCGGAGACAGCGAGGGTTTTTCCGGGTACCAAGTCTTGGGGGGACACCATCTCAGGCCGTACAAGAGTCATCTCAGCGGCGGTGTCTGGCAGTCACATGGTCACAGACCGGCCGACGATGACAGGTTGGAAGTTGTCCATGGACCTACCACCACCCCCACCCACACACATCACTGTGGACGGCCTTTGGGACGGGATAAGCAAGGATAGTTGACCTTAGGGAGATCAACATCCAACACCGCGGAGAAACCATCACGTGTTTCTCAATGCATTGATTCTAGAGCAATGCCCCCTGGGAAATATTCAAAACAAGAAAGCCTGCGGAGACACCATCACATGTTTCTCAACGCTGGAAGGAAACTAGCCAGGTCTTTCACCGGGAAGGAACAAACACGGGAAGGGCAGTCTCCAGTCAAGGAGACCACCTATGCCAAACATGGTATCCATCCACAGACAGCTGTTTCGGGGTATTTGCCCCTCATCAGTGTGGAGTAGGAAACTGGCTAGTGGGAGCAATGCCTAGTAGAAGACTACATAAGCAAGGATGGTTGACCTTAGGGAGACCTACCACCACCCCCAGTTCCACAAGAGTTGTTCCGTGATGAACAAATCCAGGATCTCCGGTCCAGTTGTAAGCTGCAGGCCTTGGGTCCAGTGGTCGGCAGCTCTGGCAAGGGCCTGCCGGTGGTCAGCCCAGGTGTCCTTTGGTCCCTTCTGCAGGCTCCGGAACTTCTTGCGGTAGGACTCCGGAGTAAGGTTGTACTGTTGGATCAGGGCCCGCTTGATGGTGTGATAATCCTGATCTGCCTCAGCAGGCAAGTCCCCAAGGATATCCAGGGCCTTACCCCTTAAACGGGGGGTCAGGTACTTGGCCCACTGGTCCTTGTCCAGATGGTGCTGCAGGCAAGTCCGTTCAAAGGCCATCAGAAAAGAGTCCAAGTCTCCATCCTTCTCCAGCACTGGGAAGTGCTCAACACGGACCTTTGGAAGCTTGGTGTCTCGACGGTCATGGGTGGATGATGAGGGCTGAGCTGAACTAGCTGCAGCTGGTGGTCACGCTCTGCCTGTCGCTCCGCAGCCTCATGCTCTGCCCGTCAATCTCGTTTTGCAGCCTAACGCTCTGCCTGTCGATCTCGCTCCGCAGCCTCACGCTCTGCCTTGCGCTCTGCCATGAGGTCCTGGTAGCCCACCCGGTCTCCAGCCTGGAGTAGGGCCATAGCCATTTGTATAAGGGCATCCGAGCCTGCCATGCTTGGTGGATTGGAAAGTGGTGATCTGCAGCATGCTGCAGAGCCAGGGGATGAGCGACCCGCTGCAGAGCCTGGTGATTCACTATCCACTGCAGGGTGGAGGACTGGCATCTCGCTCCTTGAGGACCCTTGGGTGGGCTCCTCCTCGCCTTGTCCATAATTGTCAGGTTGTGCGATGTCCTCTGCAGAGCTCTTATTGGGCGTCGGGCTCCTGGAGGACTCGTGGACAACCTCATCATCGCTGCCGACAGCACCGTCCTCTACCTCTTCGGCTCCGGCCATAGCATTGGCCCGTTCTTTAGCTTTGCTCCTGGTGCTCTCAGCCATTCTTGCAGACTTTGGTCACTGAAACAGAACTGCCACCTGATACACCCACACACCTTACAGTATCTGCACTCTGACACTCTAGTGTTGAGCTGGTCTTAAGACCCTAGCAGCCACAACTGCTACTGGCAGTCTTTAGTGTCTGGGAGTATGGGTCTCACACTCACACACACTATTATCTTGATCCCACCGCCGACGAAGCCAATATGTCACGAACAGGGGGGGAGGAAGAGGAAGTTACACCCTCCCTTTCGACCCGACAGAGCACGTGAATCGCTCTCTAGCGCCCCTCTTATAGTCAGGCCAATTATGGAATTGCCCGACAATAAGCAAGGAGGCCGCTATTCTACTATGCAGATGATTGAAGGGTTCCCGGTGAGAGTAAGGTATATATTCCCCCGACCTCTGCGGACGGAATATATCTAAACCTCCCCAGATCTCACTGATTGCCCCACAATGATCCTTGACATAAATTTGCTGCCACCAATCTATTATGATAACTATTAAGCCGAGCCCGACAGACATGGAATTCAGGATCGAGAAAACAGAACAGCCCAAGATTAAATTATATATTTTAATTGCCCTAAGGCACACTAGATACTACAATATATACAATAAGGAATTTACAGAATACTGTATATATATATATATATATATATATATATATATATATATATATAGGTCAAAGTACATTTACAGACAAGACGGGGATACGACAGAGTTAGATCAAGCAGTTACCTTATGCGTCTGGCTACAGGGGGACGCCGTTCGACCAGGGTTTCATGGACTTCCTCACATGTGCCCCCGAGAAAAGACCAGCCAAGAAGCCTACATTGTCTTTATCAAACTGGCTAAAATCCATGTCCCCTCCTACCTGGTGACCTCGCAGAAGTGCACTGCCCACCCCCGTCCTAAGTCTAAAATAATATCCCAAAGTGAATATGATCCGCAACTCCGGACTGGGAAGTCAGATCGGGACGGTTTTGGTGTCATCAGATCCGTCTGTGTCCCCTCTGCATACTGAGTCCAAGCACGACTCCTCTACTGGACTCCTACTCGCAGTTCTCTGTATCTTGCCGCCCCAGGGCTTGACAAAGAATTCAAGCGTATGCAGAGGTGCAGCTCGAAGTCCCGATTTTAACGATGTAGTGGGTGTATGGCTCAGACGCATGGTAATATCATAACTGTGTATAACGTTATGGAGCCAGGAATATGAACTCCCGCTGGGATAGATCCTCCTGGATCTCTTTTGAAGCTTCTATTGTTTTTCTAGTTTCCTACCCACTCCCTTTCATGAATGGACATAACCCTCAGGGGGTCTTCCTCTGGCTTGGCCGTGTAATTGGATTCGACACCTTCCCAGATGCTGAGCGATCTGAGGGGAATCTCTGTGAGTGCAGGGAGGGGGGTGTATGTGTGGGACCAGATGGCTGACATGAATAACTGTCATAATCATCCAGCATAATCCTCACAGTCACTCATTTTTTGGGGTTTTGTTTTTGCATGATAGAAATGTTTGTTTCTAAATTTTGTGCAGTTATATTGGTTTACTGGTGAAAACTAACAAGTGAGATGGGAATATATTTGGTTTTTATTAAGCTGCCTAATAATTCTGCACAGTAATAGTTACCTGCACAAACAGATATCCTCCTAAGATAGCCAAATCTAAAAAAAAAACTACTCCCACTTCCAAAAATATTAAGCTTTGATATTTATGAGTCTTTTGGTTCATTGAGAACATGGTTGTTGATCAACAATAAAAAAAAATCCTCTAAAATACAACTTGCCTAATAATTCTGCACATGGTGTATTTTCCCATTAAAAACTGGATGTGTACCACAGGACGTCTTTGGAGGCTTTTCTCCTGTAACACTGGCCAATGAAAATGTGACGCCCTGGCCAGCCAGGTTGTCAGAGATAGGGTTGGCACCCTATACCTAGACGCAATGGCACCCCCGCTCGTCGGCGGCTCACCCTTCTTTCCCTGCGCTGTTCTCAAGTGCAGCTGATCTGGGAAAAAGGTGAGTGCGGGAAAAAATTGCACTGCAATTAGGGACTTAATCACCACACACACACACACACACACACACACACACACACACACACATTTTTAGCAGTATCAATTAAGCACAGTAAATGTCTCATGGACTATGCTTGTTCCTTTTGAAGTTTTAAATCCATTAGATATAACAATTCATTATTATAAACTGCTTAGTGCCTCAGCAGAATTTACAGTCAAATGACTCACTGTAAATATACAGTACTATATATGTATTTGTGCAATATCTGGTGTATTTTATATAGATATACAGATATATTAGCCTATTAGTCCTCCTGTATCCTAAATGTGATCAAATAAGGCGATTATTAAGACGCCAAAAATTCAATAATGACCCTCCAAGATCCTCCAAAAGAAGCCCAGTACAGGTTTCTCAATGTGTTGCAGAGCTGTCACCCTATAATATTGTTATGAGTAGAGTTGAGCACGGTTCGAGGTTCGAGGTTCTCCAGTTCGCGGCTCGAGTGATTTTGGGGCTGTTCTAGATAGAACTAGAACTCGAGCTTTTTGCTAAAGCTCGATAGTTCTAGATACGTTCAAGAACGGTTCTAGCAGCAAAAAGACCAGCTAATTCCTAGCTGGCTTTCCGCTGTAATAATGTAAGTCACTCTGTGACTCACACTATTATGAAATTTCAGTGTATAGTGTGCGGGAACAGCGCATTCAGATCACTGCTGTATGGATAATGGAGATCGCCATTTTTTTTTTTTTTCCTTGTCTTCCTTCCCTAAGCGCGCGCGTGAACTGGGGCGGGCCAGCATGTCAGCCAATCCCAGACACACACACAGCTAAGTGGACTTTTAGCCAGAGAAGCAACGGCATGTGTGATAGGATGTCCATGTCACATATCCCTGCATTATAAAAACGAGTATCTGCCCGTCCGGACGCCATTATCTCTTCTGCGTCCTTGGTGTCAGACATCACTGGCGCAGCGCCTATCTCCGATACTTCTGTGTACGCTCTATACACAGCGCTGTACAGAATAGGGATAGCACTTTCTATCAGTCCTTTTAAGGGCTAATACTGGCAGGGTCAGAGCCATAGGTGACAGGTCCGTGAAAACAGAGTTTAACAGCTACACAAGATGACAGCGTCTGTGTAGCTAAGGTCAGGGATTTCCTCGCTGCATTTCCCCATTAGGAGGGATAGAAAGGCAGGCTTCCATTCCTCTACCCAGAGACCCACAACCCTGCCACTGTACCCTCCTGCCCTTTGCACACTCAAACTCATTGTTACTAAGCCATTATACTAGCAAACACTGAGTGAACTTAGTGGCATCCTAAACGTGGCTGTTGGACTTCTGTATTGTCCCACTAGTGCAAAGATATTTGCAGCACGTCTGCCTGCATTGCACACTCAAACTCATTGTTACTAAGCCATTATACTAGCAAACATTGAGTGAACTTAGTGGCATCCTAAAAGTGGCTGTTGGACTTCTGTATTGTTCCACTAGTGCAAAGATATTTGCAGCACGTCTGCCTGCATTGCACACTCCAACTCATTGTTACTAAGCCATTATACTAGCAAACACTGAGTGAACTTAGTGGCATCCTAAAAGTGGCTGTTGGACTTCTGTATTGTCCCACTGGTGCCAAGCTATTTCTAGCACCTCTGCATGACACCCTCCTGCTCTGTTTTTAATAAGCTATAATAATAGCAAAAAATGCTGCCATTTAGTGGCATACAAGAACTGGCTGTTGTATTTCATTAGTGCTCCACTGGTGCAAATCTATGTGCAGCACCTCTGCATGACACCCTCATGCACATTTTGCTACGCTAATTTTATAGCAAACTCAGGGAATTCCTTGCTGCATTTGATCATTCGGAGGGATAGAAAGTGAGGCTTCCTTTACTGTCCTGGTACCCACAGAACACAGCCACTGTACCCACTTGTCCACTTTTGCCACGCTATTTAATTTGCCCAAAGAGCTGACTCTTTTTCCGCCGTCCTAAAATTGTCTGTAATACTAAGTTAGTGTTCCTTTGCTGCCAAGCAAGGTACAACACATGTGCATTATACACTCCTTTCCATTTCTGGAATGCAATTATTAACTGCAGGTAGTCCAGCCAATCTGTGACGAAGGTGCAGGTGTGGATATAATGTTGCCTTCATCCAATGGTGGTTCTCTCGATGTCTGACAGCTCAATAATACCATCTGTTTCCACTTCCAAAACAAGTGATGACTTGCCAATTACACTCCCGCTTATTTGTAAAAGGGTGGAAGTTCATTGTGAAAAAGCATGGTCCCCACAGTCTCAGAGGATGAAGAGCACGCAGATGTACTTGATGGGGCAGGCGGTGGTTGCACAGCCCTGCTAGGCCGCATTGTAGCACAGTGAAATTCCCATTGCAACTTATGCTTCATTTTAAGTCTTGTACTTGGTGGGCTCCACAGTATGCAGCAAAACCACGCAACAGGAAAAGGACTCTAGGCAGTTGGGTTGATAAATGATTGTTTAACTTTCCCAAAACAAACAATAAGAACCATGCATAAAATTGAAATAATAGAACAATCTATTCAGTTGCCTACTACCTGCTAGTCCCAGACTAGGCAAGGCTTACAGCCCATGTGACCTGCATAGCCAACATGACTTATGCTCAGAGGCAGAGTTGTGGCCGAGGATTCAGTTGTTGATGTGCTTCCAGTACTTTGTCTGTGTCCATGAAGACACAATGTAAACTCGTCGTCAGTAGCATCCTCCTCCACCTCCTCTGCTGACGTCATTGACTGGCTGACTTTGGTTTGGCAGTAAATGGGGTCTCCGACCTCATCATCACCCTATGTTTTTCTTTCTCCTTGTCCTGAGTCCTCCGTGACAACCTCTTCCTGCCTGACCGAATAGCAAAGTTGTCGTTACAATCAGGTATCTGAATCTCCTCATCATGTCCTGGATCCAACTCACCAAGCTTCTGGTTATCTGTGCAGATCATTTCCCCTGTCTCCTGGAACTCGCTGCATCAACACGTCAGATTATCTACTACACCCGCAAGCTTCAAACGGAAACTGAAAACTCATCTGTTCAGAAATGACTATAACCTTCAATGACCCCACCACCATGCGTAGCTGCCGCCCAACCTACACCCCACCTACTGTCTCCTCCCCAAAATCCTTTATAATATATTCCTGAAAGGGCAGGGTCCTCTTCCCTCTGTACCAGTCTGTCTATTGTTACTTGTATATGTATTCTGTATGTAACCCCCTTCTCATGTACAGCACCATGGAATCAATGGTGCCTATAAATAAATCAATAAATAAATAATAATAATAATAATAATAATAATAACTTCTTTGTCTGTACTCACTGCAGCTTTGGAGCAGACCTCTGATTCCCAGGCTATAGTGTGACTGAACAGATCTGCAGACTCAACCATCTCTGTTACCCCATACTCAGCAGGGCTGGTGGAAACTTGAGAGCTGTTATGAAGCAAGTGTGATTGGGTTGACACCACAGTGGAATGTAGTATTTGTGATATTGAACTTGAGGTGGAGGAGAGGCCACTTTATGGCGCACTTGAGATCCATTGAAGCAGATGCTGTTTTGGTGCCTCATCCACTTTTATTAGCGATGGTCATGTCCGTGAAAAAAGGATTATATCAGATTATCCACGTGAAGAAGTACACCTGTTATTTTTGCTGTTATTTGTTGTTACGAATTGGTGCCGCCGTAAACACAAGCAACCTGCTGCGGTTCCAGTTGCACCCAGGCGTCTGCTGCCATTTAGGGCTGGGCCTCGGGTTGTCCAGCTGGCTGCTTTCTCCTCCACGTCTAAGTGTAGAGAGGCGGCTAGTGCGCATGCGTGTGCCAATTTATCCCAGCCGCAGCCTAACTCCAGTGTTTCGCCTAGTGAGTATGCTCAGCCTGACTGTGCCATTCCTGAGGCTAAGGCGGGCTTTGCACGTTGCAACATCGGTAACAATGTGTTACCGATGCTGCAGCGATAGTCCCGCCCCCGTCGCACGTTCGATATATAGTGAAAGCTGCCGTAGCGATTATTATCGCTACGGCAGCTTTACACGCACATACCTGCCGTGCGACGTCCCTCTGGCCGGCGACCCGCCTCCTTCCTTAGGGGGCGGGCCGTGCGGCGTCACAGTGACGTCACACGGCAGGCGGCCAATTGAAGTGGAGGGGCGGAGATGAGCAGGATGTAAACATCCCGCCCACCTCCGTCCTTCTCAGTGAAGCCGGGAGGCAGGTAAGGTGAAGTTCCTCGCTCCTGCGGCTTCACACACAGCGATGTGTGCGGCCGCAGAAACGAGGAACTACATCGTACCTGTCGCTCCCCCTGGCATTATGGAAATGTCGGAGGCTGCAGCGATGATACGATGACGACGATTTTGCGCTCGTTCATCGTATCATCTAGGATTTACACACTACGACATCGCAAGTGACGCCGGATGTGCGTCACTTTCGATTTGACCCCACCGACATCGCACCTGCGATGTCGTAGTGTGCAAAGCCCGCCTAAGTCTTCATTTTGAAATACAGCACATGCTCCCACACTTTGTGCGAAAAGCCTCTTTGCACAGGTACTTGCACAGGTTCTGGCCGGGTCTAAGTCCTGTGTTGTGCCTAGACAGCATGCTGAAGCTGATAGTCTTTTTTCGGAGACTGTATTTCATGCTACTGAGCATGCTCAGGCACTTACTGCATCAGAGGCTAGGTCCGGTAATGAACTCTTTGGCCCTGCCCCTGATGTGGGGGGCCCATATAGACCACAGGGCATCAGGTGTCCTGACAATGTGGCCAGGCAACTTCCAACTGGCTTGTAGAGGCCCACCACTATGACTTGTCACCTCATTATTGTTGGTCAGATGATGGCTGGTGAGGTGTTTGGGTCGTGGCTGCCATGAGGTCATCATTGAAGTGGCGGTTCCGAATAGGACGCTAGTTATGCCACTCTTGACGTGTCACTCTGCTTTTGTCTCCATGAGGTGCATTGTGGTCCACCTTGGTTTGGGGCGTACCCAGGTTAGAAAAGGGACTGGAGCCAACAAGGAGGTGCGCAGTCTTCTATTATGCTCTGAAAGAGCACACCTCCATGTGTTGAACCCATTGCGGCTTTAGGACAGAGGTAGGCAGGGATAGGGCATCGATGCAGGCCGCCACCACAGTTGGTAATGCAGAACGGTTAAGACCAGCTCCTGTCCTACCAGTCCTGCTAGTGCAGCCCAGTGGCATTAACAGGCCTGCTGCTGATGATGCACCTGCTGTCCACAGGTGTGTCCCCTATGCACACGGACAGCGTACCAAATGGCCCCTGTGTTGATAACAGTGAGTTCCTGGGCTGGGTGGGCGTGTGGACCCTGTGACGCTAACAGGGCTCCCAGTCTCCAGATCCGAGTGGCGTCTAACTAGGTTTAGGCTACTATTAGTTTCAGAGTCACCCAGCTCTGTATTATCCACCTAACCTTCCAGTTGCCAACCTCTCCTTTTCCATCTGGGAGCACGGTGGACACCGACTGGCGATGGGGATATATACCTTTCTCTTTCTTTTCTTCTTAGTTTTTTATATAGCGGTAACATAGTATATACCACCTTATCCAAATCTGCCAGTCCCACCATAACAGATGTTGTTTCTTCAGAAAATGTTACTGTTGCTTAACCACCAAACCCACGCACAAAAACTTTTTTCCCCTTTCCAACACACCTGTTCCCTTTCCACCAGCATCTGTCCTTTTTCAACTCATTTTGTATATGACCAAAAGTGCAACTCTGCAGGGACACCGTACTCAATACCATCTCAGCACAGCAGTCAGCCCTCGGTCCCTCAGATGTGGACAAGTAAAAGACCATTTCCTCCTATCTATGACAAAGCATTGAGATTCACTCTGTGCACCACTGGTGTTTAGTGGAAAAGCAGATCTAAGATTGCGTACCACCTTCTGCTGATAATCCTGCATACGTGCGTCCCTTTCTATGGCAGGAATTATTTTGCCAAATGTTGTCTTGTACCGGGGATCTAACAGTGTGGCAACCCAGTAGTCAGCATTACTTCGAATTCGTACAATCCGAGGGTCATGTTGTAGGTAGTGTAGCAAGAAGGCGCTCATGTGTCTTGTGCATCCAGGAGGACCAAGTCCTTGGTGTGTTGGTGGCGGAGAGGTGAGAATCGTGCCTCCTTCCTCTGCCCTCTCCCCCCAACCTCGCACAACCAAAATGTGAGCAAGCTCTCACTCATCTGCTGAGTCTTCCATGCCCATCGCCAGTTCGTCCTCCATTTTTTCATGGGCTCCTGCACCTTCCTCAACACTTTTTGCTGATACTATGCGCCCTTGTTAATCCCTCTCCCCCACCGTCCCTTGACTTCCGCCTAGGTGCCGCTCACCGTCTGGACCTTGTAGATCTTATTATCCCTTCTGCATATGACCCCTCGTGTACTTCCTCCCCTTCCTCTTGGACCAACACCTGACTCCGAATAATGCTTACAGTGTGCTCCATCTTGTAGATGACCAGAATTGTCACGCTGAGAATGGCATCGCCAGTGCTAAACATCTTCGTCGACATTTGTAAACTGTGTAGAAGGGTGCATAGGTCCTTGATCTGACACCACTCCAGCAGCGTGATCTGCACCACCTCTGGATCAAGTTAGCCCAGGGTGTACGTCATACCGTATTTCAGCAGGGCTCTGCGGTGCTGCCACACACGCTGCAACATGTGCAGATTCCAATTCCTGCGTGTCGGAACATCGCATTTCAGGCGTTTAACCGCCAGACCCTAAGACTTCCGGAGCGATGAAAGTTGTTGAGCTGCTGGGTGCGAAGGATGAAAGTGAGCACATAGCAGCGTGCCCGCTGCACAAGGCCATGTAGGCCAGGATGGTATTTTAAAAATTGCTGGAGAATCAGATTCAACACGTGAGCCATACAAGGCCCGTGTGTCACATTGCCCTGACGAAGGGCCGCAGACAGGTTTGCATCATTGCCGCACACGGCTGTTAAGTCACCAACGTAGTACACTCAATCAATTTGTACTACGGTCGCCAGGTGACAACGTGTTCCTTTCGTGCATAGTGCTGATGATGGGAAAGGAGTCGATGCTAGCGGCGCAGGTGGACGCAGGTTATGCTCACCCACTGGGCTGCGTTACCTTGACAGATGCAGAACCACAGGCTGAATGTAGGTGGTGGGTATCTCACAGATGAAGTACCATCATTCAGCTACAACCAATGGGAAGACACCACACCCTTTTTTAGGCCCCTCCTGTCTGCAGACCACTGCCAGACAAAGCTATGAACCTCTTGTTACTGTTACCCCCAGTTCAGTTTTATGAGTTTGTGTGCTTGTTACCTGACTACTTTTCCTGCTTGCTGTTTATGTACCTCGTTGGCCGATCTGCATTTCACCTCTGCTTGTTTTCTGATTAAGTCCTGGCCATCCCATTCTGTTCCTCTTCCTCAATTAATGTTTTGACCCTGCATGACTACTATCTCTGGAACTGCAGCCTTCCACAGGTATTGATCAACTTGGGCCCTGTGTAATTCCAAATCACTGTATAGGGGTTAAAGGGTTTCAGGGTTCTGGGGGTCCAGCTTGATGAGTGGCTTCCCTCTAGCCTATCCTTTACAGCCCATCTGAGTGTGTCGATCCAGGCAGGCGTTACACCGTGCCCTCTGCAGAAGGCCATGTAGGCCGGGATAGTGTTTTAAAAATTGCTGGACAACCAGGTTCAACACGTGAGCCATACAAGGCACGTGTGTCACATTGCCCTGAAGAAGGGTCGCAGACTGGTTTGCATCATTGTCGCACCCGACCTTCCCTGGCTGCTGGTTGAGTGGAGACAACCATTGATGAAACTCGGTCTCACTCTCCAGAGCTTACCGTCCACAACTCATCTGCGGTGTGACTCACATTTCCCAGACATTTCTAAGTAAAGAGTCGACCGCATCATGCTGTTGAGCTCTGCTGCCAGCATAGTAAGGAGGTGTGTGGGATTCCTTGGGCGCAGTTACAAGGAAGGGTGGCCTGACCACACAGGGTTTGGGCCAAGGTGGAGGACCCACACGAGGTTGAGGAGGCAGAAGCAGTGGAGGAACTTGTACATACAGAGGAAGGATTGACACACAACTCGTGGGGACGGCAAGACTTGTACAGCAAACCCTTCTCCATCTCTCACCATAGTTACCCAGTGCCCAGTCAGCAACATGTAACTCCCCTGTCCATGCTTACTGGTCCAAGTATCTGTGGTGAAATGCACCCTGTCACACACAGAGTTTATCAAGGAATCGGTGATGTTGTGTGCGACCTGCTGTGGTAGCGCAGGCACGCCTTTCTTGGAGAAGGAGTGGCGACTGGCCATCGGCTCTTGGGGCACTGCAATGGGCATAAGGTCTCGAAAATACTCGGTCTCAAAAGGGTGTAAAGGCAGCCTTTCTGTAGCCAACAAGTTGCAGATGCTGAAACTCAACCTCTTAGGCATGTCATGCCCTTCGAAAATCATGTAAAACACAGCGAGGGGACTCCAACCACAGTCTCCCTCGTTGCCACTAATTGGGCCACACACACCCCACTTGACTGGCATCAGTTGACCCCCCTTTTCAAAATGAAACAGATGCTTTGCATGAAGCACTCTCAAAAATATGCATGCCTTTCGCCTCCCCTGGCTGACGCAGGGGAAGAAAAGTCCTCTGAGAGCCATGACTTGTTCATCTTGGTTCTTTTAGAAACACAGCGAGGGGACTCCAACCACAGTCTCCCTCATTGCCACTAATTGGGCCACACACACCCCACTTGACTGGCATCAGTTGACCCCCCTTTTCAAAATGAAACAGATGCTTTGCATGAAGCACTCTCAAAAATACGCATGCCTTTCGCCTCCCCTGGCTGACCCAGGGGAAGAAAAGTCCTCTGAGAGCCATGACTTGTTCATCTTGGTTCTTTTAGAAACACAGCGAGGGGACTCCAACCACAGTCTCCCTCGTTGCCACTAATTGGGCCACACACACCCCACTTGACTGGCATCAGTTGACCCCCCTTTTCAAAATGAAACAGATGCTTTGCATGAAGCACTCTCAAAAATACGCATGCCTTTCACCTCCCCTGGATGACCCAGGGGAAGAAAAGTCCTCTGAGAGCCATGTCCACATTGTCAGTGGACAGACGCGTGTGCTTATCTGCCAGCAGACCCCAGAAGCACTGAAGAAAGGTTCCGAGAGAACGCTGGCTGCAAGACATGACAAGATCCCCAAGGCGTACGTGGCGAGCTCAGGCAATTTATCCAGATTAGAAGCCTAAAATGAGCAGGGCTCAAGTTGCACAGTAATGGCATCGATGTTTCCTTGCATATACTCATATATCTGTGTCTCCACCTCTTTTTCCTTGTCCAGCTCTTTTGTTTTCGCATGAGTATATGTCCTTGTCACTTTCCCATGTGTTTGTGTTGTGTTTGTGAGTTGTTTGTCACCTTTTGGACACCTTTGAGGGTGTTTTCTAGGTGTTTTTCTGTGTTTGTGATTGCCTGCCATTGTTTCCTATGCGGTTCGAGTTCGGTTCGTCGAACGTTCGACGAACCGAACTCGAACGGGACCTCCGTTCGACGAACTGAACTCGAGCCAAACCGCGGTCGGTTCGCTCATCTCTAGTTATGAGGTGACCCATACACCAGGGCATAACTGAACACTTCACAGAAGGTACAACAGTGATACTTCACAGAAGGCACATAACTTATATATTTCATATAAGGCACTAATAAAGAATGAAGCAACATAGAAATCTATGGGACAGGAACAGCACGGTCCAAGTAATCTCATGCATATAGTACTTAGCTTTAGACAATTGAGAATGGCTCAGTAACCATAGCCCAAATTAATGGAACAGCAGCAACATTGCCCGACGCTTTTCCTCCTGGCTATAAATCCCACCAGGGTTCTTCAGGGGCCCCTAGTAGGGTATATATTACTGGCCACAGTCTGCCATATGGTCCCTCGGTTTCAAATACCGTCGCTGCATGGAATCACAGAGAACGCCTTTTTTAAAAATGGCGCTGAACGCCACCCACCAATTGCGTTCCCGGATGTGACATCAAACAGATAACGTCACAGGATGTGACGTGGATGGGATAAGTCTAGCGATGGAACACAAAAATGCGCTCCACATGTTCTGGAACGCAATCTGCGCTCCACGATCCATCCAAACATGTGTAACTGCGGAATCCGACGTTACCAGATGTGACATATACGGGGTTCTTTTGTATTGCGCAATAGCCCCACAAAACATGGCACATAAACAAACGTTCCGTTGTCCATGACGTAAATCGTATGGGTATTAACGTCCAAGCAGGATATCCGTTTAATATTGCCAGGGTTAGTTTGTATAAGCGTGGTCTGTGCGGCCAGCTACCATAATTATTATCCCACTATATGTACAAGAATATTACTACCCAATTACACCCACACATTCAGGGGATTCCTAGTATACATCGCCTGTAATCCCTCCACCAACTTTACATTATAGCAAGATCTCAAATACCATCGGGGAAGGATAATTATCCAAGCCCACATTTGTCACTATAATCCTATTCCTTTTCCATGCTATGAACACCCGAGTGACTACTATAGTTACTAAAATTAGGGAATATTATCTGATTAAATATATAACAGAAGGACAATGTGTCAAACTGTAAAAAGTTTGTGACATTTCATCACAAACACAGAAACAACTCGTGGTTAAACCCATAACAAGTATAAACTGGTTCCAATCAGGGAGAAAACTCCTTTCTTCAAATAAACTATGGCTCAGATCCACATAATGGGAAAGGGGTGGGGGCAAAAAAAACGGCTAAATGAAACTAGAGAAAACTAATTGTTTGTTTAAGCCTCCAAGACTAACTGACTCCATCCAGAAGATCCAACGTGTCTCTCTCTGCAATAATCTCCTGTTCCAGTCCCCTAAACGGACTGATTGTGAGATGACCTCAATGACCCTAAAGGAGATAGAACCAAGATCCCCGTTATAGCAGCTATTTACGTGATGGGCTATAGGGGTATCCCATTTATTTCTGATATCCCCTAGATGTTCACCTATCCTGATTTTAAATTGTCTCTTTGTCTTTCCCACGTAGTCTTTTGGGCACTTGCATGTACATAAATAAATTACACCCTCAGTCTTACAATTTGCAAAATTACGATTCTTATATATACGTCCCATACAGGAACTTCCAAATTCTTTTGAGGGGACAACATACTTACAATACATACAAGACCCAAATCTGAAAGTGCCTAGTTCCCTTCGATCTAGCCACGTACCAGTCTTGCTTGGAGGGGTATAGAAGCTATGAACTACCTCGTCTTTTATTGTTCTACCTCTTTTATATGTTACTGAGGGATGACTACAAATGACCTCGCCAATATCAGGATCACTCTTCAAGATGTTCCAGTGTCTCCTTAGGATTGTCATTACTTTTTCATTATGGTCATCATACATACCGATCAGTCTTGTTATTCCTTTATTATCTTTTTTTGGGGCTGTCACAAAAAGATCATTCCTATTTTTATGTAGGGCATTTTTATATACTCGATCTATGACAGTCATTGGGTATCCCCGCTCTCTAAATCTATCAGATTTATTGCTTGTTCACCAAACTCAGAATATGTTGTACAATTTCTACGCAGTCTCAAAAATTGACCCTTGGGCATCCCAGCTTTTAAACTTTTTGGATGATAACTCTCCCAATTTAGGAGACTATTCATTGCATTTGGCTTTCTAAAGATGGAAATACTCAGTTTTCCATCCAGTTATTTTGTTATCATAACATCCAAAAAAGGAATCTTATTGCCACCGATCTCAAACGTAAATTTTAGTCCCAGATCATTATCGTTAAGATGATTAACGAATTGGGTAAATAAGTCCGAAGGTCCAGACCACACCACAAGGATGTCATCGATGTAGCGCCCCCAGAATTGAATATGGGGGCACCATATTGAATCCTCCTCAGCAAAAACCACTGTATCTTCCCACCAACTGAGGAGCAAATTAGCTTACGTGAGAGCACACGGGCTCCCCATCGCCGTGCCCCTGAGTTGGTGGTAAAAAAAAAGCGTTCTCTGTGATTCCATGCAGCGACGGTAATTGAAACCGAGGGACCATATGGCAGACTGTGGCCAGTAATATATTCCCTACTAGGGAGCCCCTGAAGAACCCTGGTGGGACTTATAGCCAGGGAGAAACGCGTCGGGAAATGCTGCTGATCGTCCATTAATTTGGGCTATGGTGACTGAGTGGGGATACCCAATGACTGTCATAGATCGAGCATATAAAAACGCCCTATATAAAAATAGGAATGATCTTCTTGTGACAGCCCCAAAAAAAGATAATAAAGGAATAACAAGACTGATCGGTATGTATGATGACCAAAATGAAAAAGTAAAGACAATCCTAAGGAGACACTGGAACATCTTGAAGAGTGATCCTGATATTGGCGAGGCCATTTGTAGTCATCCCTCAGTAACATATAAAAGAGGTAGAACAATTAAAGACGAGGTAGTTCATCGCTTCTATACCCCTCTAAGCAAGACTGGTACGTGGCTAGATCGAAGGGAACTAGGCACTTTCAGATGTGGGTCTTGTATGTATTGTAAGTATGTTGTCCCCTCAAAAGAATTTGGAAGTTCCTGTATGGGACGTATATATAAGAATCGTAATTTTGCAAATTGTAAGACTGAGGGTGTCATTTATTTATGTACATGCAAGTGCCCAAAAGACTACGTGGGAAAGACAAAGAGACAATTTAAAATCAGGATAGGTGAACATTTAGGGGATATCAGAAATAAACGGGATACCCCTATAGCCCATCACGTAAATAGCTGCCATAACAGGGATCTTGGTTCTATCTCCATTAGGGTCATTGAGGTCATCTCACCATCAGTCCGTTTAGGGGACTGGAACAGGAGATTATTGCAGAGAGAGACATGTTGGATCTTCTGGATGGAGTCAGTTAGTCTTGGAGGCTTAAACGAACAATTAGTTTTCTCTAGTTTCATTTAGCCGTTTTTTCCCCCACTCCTTTCCCATTATGTGGATCTGAGCCATAGTTTATTTGAAGAAAGGAGTTTTCTCCCTGATTGGAACCAGTTTATACTCATTATGGGTTTAACCACGAGTTCTTTCTGGGTTTGTGATGAAATGTCACAAACCTTTTACAGTTTGACACATTGTCCTTCTGTTATATATTTATTCAGATAATATTCACTAATTTCAGTAACTATAGTATTCACTCGGGTGTTCATAGCATGGAAAAGGAATAGGATTATGGTGACAAATGTGGGCTTGGATAATTATCCTTCCCCGATGGTATTTGAGATCTTGCTATAATGATAAAATTGGGGGAGGGATTACAGGTGAGGTATACTACAAATCCCCTGAATGTGTGGGTGTAATCGGTTAGTAATATTCTTGTACATATAGTGGGTTAATAATTATGGTAGCTGGCAGCACAGAGCACGCTTATACAAACTAACCCTGGAAATATTAAACGGATATCCTGGTTGGACGTTAATACCTATACAATTTACGTCATGGACAACGGAACGTTTGTTTATGTGCCATGTTTTGTGGGGCTATTGCGGTGCCCAATACAAAGGAACCCCGTATATGTCACATCCGGTGACGTCGGATTCTGCAGTTACACATCCGGATGTTTGGATGGATCGTGGAGCGTAGATTGTGTTCCAGACCATGTGGAGCCCATTGTTGCGTTCCATCACTAAACTTATCCCGTCCACGTCACATCCTGTGACGTTATCTGTTTGATGTCACATCCGGGAACGCGATTAGTGGGTGGCGTTCAGCGCCATTTTTAAAAAAAGGCATTCTCTGTGATTCCATGCAGCGACGGTAATTGAAACCGAGGGACCATATGGCAGACTGTGGCCAGTAATATATACCCTACTAGGGAGCCCCTGAAGAACCCTGGTGGGACTTATAGCCAGGAGGAAACATGTCGTTCCATTAATTTGGGCTATGGTTACTGAGCCATTCTCAATCGTCTAAAGCTAAGTACTATATGCATGAGATTGGGATGACTATTATGGTTACTTGGACCGTGCTGTTCCTGTCCCATAGATTTCTATGTTTCTTCATTCTTTATAAGTGCCTTTGATGAAGTATATACAGTCATATGAAAAAGTTTGGGCACCCCTATTAATGTTAACTTTTTTTCTTTATAACAATTTAGGTTTTTGCAACAGCTGTTTCAGTTTCATATATCTAATAACTGATGGACTGAGTAATATTTCTGGATTGAAATGAGGTTTATTGTACTAACAGAAAATGTGCAATCCGCATTTAAACAAAATTTGACAGGTGTAAAAGTATGGGCACCCTTATCAATTTCTTGATTTGAACACTCCTAACTACATTTTACTGACTTACTAAAGCACTAAATTGGTTTTGTAACCTCATTGAGATTTGAACTTCATAGGCAGGTGTATCCAATCATGAGAAAAGGTATTTAAGGTGGCCACTTGCAAGTTGTTCTCCTATTTGAATCTCCTATGAAGAGTGGCATCATGGGCTCCTCAAAACAACTCTCAAATAATCTGAAAACAAAGATTATTCAGCATAGTTGTTCAGGGGAAGGATACAAAAAGTTATCACAGAGATTTAAACTGTCAGTTTCCACTGTGAGGAACATAGTAAGGAAATGGAAGAAAACAGGTGCAGTTCTTGTTAAGCCCAGAAGTGGCAGGCCAAAAAAATATCAGAAAGGCAGAGAAGAAGAATGGTGAGAACAGTCAAGGACAATCCACAGACCACCTCCAAAGACCTGCAGCATCCTCTTGATGCAGATGGTGTCAATGTGCATCGGTCAACAATACAGCGCACGTTGGACAAGGAGAAGCTGTATGGGAGAGTGATGTATGTGAAAGAAGCCGTTTCTGCAAGCACGCCACAGAGTCACCTGAGGTATGCAAAAGCACATTTGGACAAGCCAGTTACATTTTGGAAGAAGGTCCTATGGACTGATGAAACAAAGATTGAATTGTTTGGTCATATATAAAGGAGTTATGCACGGAGGCAAAAAAAACACAGCATTGCAAGAAAAGCACTTGCTACCCACAGTAAAATTTGGTGGAGGTTCCATCATGCTTTGGGGCTGTGTGGCCAATGCCGGCACCGGGAATCTTGTTAAAGTTGAGGGACGCATGGATTCAGCTCAGTATCAGCAGATTCTTGACAATAATGTGCAAGAATCAGTGACGAAGTTGAAGTTACGCAGGGGATGGATATTTCAGCAAGACAATTATCCAAAACACCGCTCCAAATCTACTCAGGCATTCATGCAGAGGAACAATTACAATGTTCTGGAATGGCCATCCCAGTCCCCAGACCTGAATATCACTGAAAATCTGTGGGATGATTTGAAGCGTGCTGTCCATGCTCGGCGACCATCAAACTTAACTGGAATTGTTTTGTAAACAGGAATGGTCAAATATACTTTCATCCAGGATCCAGGAACTCATTAAAAGCTACAGGAAGCTACTAGAGGCTGTTATTTTTGCAAAAGGAGGATCTACAAAATATTGATGTCACTTTTATGTTGAGGTGCCCATACTTTTGCACCGGTCAAATTTTGTTTAAATGCGGATTGCACATTTTCTGTTAGTACAATAAACCTCATTTCAATCCAGAAATATTACTCAGTCCATCAGTTATTAGATATATGAAACTGAAATAGCTGTTGCAAAAACCTAAAATGTTATAAAGAATAAAGGTTAACATTAATAGGGGTGCCCAAACTTTTTCATATGACTGTAAGTTATGTAGAGATGAGCGAACCTCTAGAGGCTCGAGTTCGACTCGGTTCGTCGAACGGAGGCCGCGTTCGAGTTCGGTTCGGCGAGCCGTTCGACAAAACTCTCGAACCCCATTGAAAACAATGGGAGGCAAACACAAACACATAAAAACACATTATAAATGTACACATACAGTTAAGAAACATTGCCATAACACTTACCGGTCCACGCGATGCGTCCTGTACTCTGTCTCCTGTCGCTATTCCTTCCGATGATCGCTGCGTCCTCCCGGTAACCAGCACTGATGATAGGACCTATCGTGACGTCAAAATAGCATGTGACCAGTCACGTGTCTGTTATCTCATTGGCTACAGACTGATCACATGGCTATGACGTCATACTAGGTCCTGTCATTGCATCTCTCCAGTACGCGGTGATCGTTTGTGTATCTCCGTGTACCGGTGACATGCTCTGGCACACTGTCGGTTGCCCGGTCTGCTACCCCGTTCCGTTTTTAACCGGCTGCCACAGCCGGTCAATAACAGAGATCATCATTGCTATAGCAACGCGCCTGTGAGTGGTGACGTCACCGCTTACAGGCAGCAGCTCCTTCTCACTCACATAGTGAAAAGGCTGCATGGGAAGCAGCGTCCTTCCTCACATGCAGTGCTTCTGATGTAGCAGAGCTGCATGAGTTGAAGGAGAAAGAAGACAGAAGAGCAGGATCGTGGAAGGATAAGAGGGAGTAATAAACATGAAGTCTCTAATGTGTCTGTGTATTTATATCTATTAAAGTATTTTTTCTCTGTGTGGTGTCTTTTTTTAACCCTTTATTGGAGATTCTTAATGGCCGGGTCAAACTTGCCCGACATTAAGAATCTCTGGCTTAATACTAGCTAGTAAAACAAAGCTAGTATTAACTCATAATTACCCAGCAAGCCACCCAGCTCCAGGGCTGTTGGAAGAGTTGGATACAGTGCCAGATGATGACGCTTCTATGAAAGCGCCATTTTCTGGGGCGGCTGCGGATTGCAATTCACAGCAGAGGCGCCCAGAAACCTCGGGCTAACCTGTGCTGCGGATTCCAATCCCCAGCTGCCTAGTTGTACCTGCCTGGACACAAAAATATGGCGAAGCCCACGTCATTTGTTTTTTAATTATTTCATGAAATAAGTGAAATAATTAAAAAAAACGGGCTTCCCTATATTTTTAGTTCCCAGCCGGGTACAAATAGGCAGCTGGGGGTTGGGGGCAGCCCGTAGCTGCCTGCTGTACCTGGCTAGCATACAAAAACATGGCGAAGCCCAAGTCATTTTTTTGGTGGGCAAAAAACTCCTGCATACAGTCCTGGATGGAGTATGCTGAGCCTTGTAGCCCTTTTTGTTTATTATTTCATGAATTTCATGAAATAATTAAAAAACAAATGACGCAAGCTGGCAGTCTGCAGCCACCCCAGAAAATGGTGCTTTCATAGAAGCGCCATCTTCTGGCACTGTATCCAACTCTTCCAGCTGCCCTGGTGACGGGTGGCTCGCTGGGTAATAATGGGGTTAGAGCTAGCTGTATATTATCAACTGGCCCTAAGCTCGAAATTCATGGTGGCACACCAATATTAGACATGGCCACCATGAATTTCTAGTACGGATAAAAAGAACCACAACACACAGAAAAATATATTTATTATAAGTAAAACACAACACAATTAGTGACTCCATCTTTATCGAAATAAATAACACCTTCCACAGTAATCCTGGGTCAAGGGTCCCGCGCCGTTCAATCTGGATCCAATATCATCTGATCGGTTTGCTGGAAGGCAAAGCGATCAGATGATGTGTCAGGTTCAAGGGCCTGAATCACATGACACAGCAGCTGATTGTATAAACGGCTTTTATACAATCAGCTGTCATGCAAAAAAAACAAAACAAATTACACACTTCAGTGCAGACTCCTGTCCGATGGCATCAGCTGATAATTTAGCCGACTGGGCGGTAAAAAGCCGGCCTCACCACTCGACTTATAGTGTCAGCTGATTCCATCAGTCGACCGCATCAGCTGATCATCGCCAGGTCTGAGAAAGAGAGAGAGAGAAAGAAGAGAGAGAGAGAAAGAAGAGGGAGAGAAAGAGAGAAAGAAAGGAGAGAGAGAAAGAAGAGAGAGAAAGAGGAGAAAGAAGAGAAAGAAAGGAGAGAATGGAGAGAAAGAAAGGAGAGAGAAAGGAGAGAGAGAAAGGAGAGAAAGAAAGGAGACAGAGAAAGGAGAGAGAGAGAAAGGAGAGAAAGAAAGGAGAGAGATAGGAGAGAGAGAAAGGAGAAAGAGAAAGAGAGAAAGAAGAGAGACAAGAGAAAGAGGAGAAATAAGAGAAAGAAGAGAAAGGAGAGAAAGAAAGGAGAGAGAAAGGAGAGAGAGAAAGGAGAGAGAGAAAGGAGAGAAAGAAAGGAGAGAGAGAAAGGAGAGAAAGAAAGGAGAGAGAGAAAGGAGAGAAAGAAAGGAGAGAGAGAAAGGAGAGAGAGAGGAGAGAAAGAAAGGAGAGAAAGAAAGGAGAGAGAGAAAGGAGAGAGAGAGAAAGGAGAGAAAGAAAGGAGAGAGAGAAAGGAGAGAAAGAAAGGAGAGAGAAAGGAGAGATAGGAGAGAGAGAAAGAGAGAAAGAAGAGAGAGAAGAGAAAGAGGAGAAAGAAGAGAAAGAAGAGAAAGGAGAGAAAGGAGAGAAAGAAAGGAGAGAGAAAGGAGAGAAAGAAAGGAGAGAAAGAAAGGAGAGAGAGGAGAGAAAGAAAGGAGAGAGAAAGGAGAGAAAGAAAGGAGAGAGAGAAAGGAGAGAGAGGAGAGAAAGAAAGGAGAGAGAGAAAGGAGAGAAAGAAAGGAGAGAGAGAAAAAGGAGAGAGAGAAAGGAGAGAAAGAAAGGAGAGAAAGAAAGAAAGGAGAGAGAGAAAGGAGAGGAAGAAAGGAGAGAGAGAAAGGAGAGAATGAGAAAGGAGAAAAAGAAAGGAGAGAGAAAGGAAAAAGAGAGAGAGAGAGAAAGGAGAGCTCACAGCTGATGTTCGGCTACTCCCCTCAGTGCATAATTAAATTATAATTATAAATATATTATAAATATAATTTAAAATAAAAAAAAAAATCTTTACTGGCTCTAGAACTCACAACCTTATGCTTCCTAGGTGAGAGCTCTATCCTCTCAGCAATTGCCTCCAATGTGAAGGATAGGCAGATTTTATAATCTTGAAGTCTGGATTGCTGAAGTCTCAGCTGACCACGTGATTCACTTGATTGCTACGTGGAGCTCATGCAGAGCACTTGTGTTCTGTAGCAGAGATGACAGTGGTGTGTGGATTACGTCGAACCTGGAGGGGTATTGGTGGATTTTAATAAAATGGTGAAACTGTGGTTTTTTGTCTTTTATTCCAAATAAAGGATTTTTTGCGGTGTGTGTCTATTTACTTTCACTTTATAAATAGATAATAATTATAATTTAAAATTATAAATAAAAAAAAATAAATTAAATTCTTTACCAGGACTGGGACCAGAACTCCCAACATTATGCTTCTTAGGTGGGCGCTTTATCCACTAGTCTAGTGCCTCTTATTTTGATTTTGTAATCTTGAAGTCTGCAGTGCTGACTGAAGTCTGTGCTAACCGCATAAGTCACTTCATTGCTACGGTGATGCTGCATCCTGAGGGAGCAGAGCTGACAGTGTCGTAGTGTCGTGTGGATTAATTCGGACCAGGAGGGGTATTTTTGGGATTAATAAAGGGGTGAACCAGGGTGTTTTTTGTCTTTTATTCCAAATAAAGGATTTTTCGTTGTGTGTGTTTCTTTACTTTAACTTTCAGTTTAATCATGAAAGGTATCTCAGGGAGACGCCTGGCATGATTAAACTCATTATTACCCCAATTGCCACCGCACCAGGGCAATTCGGGATGAGCTGGGTGGAGTCCCCCAGGACAGTCGCACCTAATGGATGCCGCTATTCCGGGCGACTTCTGGGTGATATTGTTAGGCTGGAGGGCTCCCGATAACATGGTGCTCTCCATCCTGACAATACCAGCCTCCAGCCGTGCGGCTTTATCCTGGCTGGTATTAAATATGGGGGAAACCGCATTTTTTTAAAATTTATTTATTTATTTTACTGCCCGATATAAACCCGCCCATCAGCGGCTGTGATTGGTTGCAGTGAGACAGCTGTCACTCAGCTTGGGGACATGTCTGACTGCGACCAATCATAAGCACCGGTGGGCGGGGAAAGCACGGAATAACTAATTGACTAATGAAGTGGCAGCCATTTTCTAAAGAGGAAAAGACACCGCAGATTTGTGACAGCCGTGGAGCAAGACGCACGTGATCGGTGAGTAGGAAAGGGAGAGGGATTGTGCTGGGGACGCAGGACGCATGCAGATAGCAACATGTGCACATAGCCTTACTGTGAAAAGCCACGTTTATGGTAATCGAACCGTTCTCGAATGTAACTCGAACTGTCGAGCTTTTAGCAAAAAGCTCGAGTTCAAGCACCCCCCAAAATCACTTGAACATGAAATTGGCGAACCTCGCTCATCTCTAAAGTTATGTGCCATCTGTGAAGTATCCCTGTCGTACCTTCTGTGAAGTCTTCAGTTAAGCCCTGGTGTATGGGTCACCTCATAACAATATTATAGGGTGACAGCTCTGCAACACATTGAGAAACCTGTACTGGGCTTCTTTTGGAGGATCTTGGAGGGTCATTATTGAATTTCTGACGCCTTAATAATCGCCTTATTTGAACACATTTAGGATACAGGAGGATTAATAGGCTAATATATCTGTATATCTATATAAAATACACCAGATATTGCACATATACATATATAGTACTTTATATTTACATTTGACTGTAAATTCTGCTGAGGCACTAAGCACTTTATAATAATGAATTTTTATATCTAATGGATTTAAAACTTCAAAAGGAACAAGCATAGTCCATGAGACATTTACTGTGCTTAATTGATACTGATCCAAATGTGTGTGTGTGTGTGTGTGTGTGTGTGTGTGTGTGTGTGTGTGTGTGTGTGTGTGTGTGTGTGTGTGTGTGTGTGTGTGTGTGTGTGTGTGTGTGTGTGTGTGTGTGTGTGTGTGTGTGTGTGTGTGTGTGTGTGTGTGTGTGTGTGTGTGTGTGTGTGTGGTGATTGAGTCCCTAATTGCAGTGCAATTTTTTCCCGCACTCCCTTTTTTCCCTGATCAGCTGCACTTGAGAACAGCGCAGGTAAAGAAGGGTGAGCCGCCGACGAGCGGGGGTGCCATTGCGTCTAGGTATAGGGTGCCAACCTCCGCTGGAAGGCAGGGCCATCAAAGGAGTTTTTTGGCCACAGCCCCTATTGCATTGCAGTATTGTTCCCACTCACCACTGTAAATTTTGTGATGGGCAGTATAACAATTTTATTATTATGACATATTGGACTTATAAATTATTGCTTGACGTGCAACCTAATACCTCTTCTTCCACTGACACAACAAATTGTTGCAGACTGAACATTGGTAGTTGGGAGACTATATGAGGAGATTTTTGATGTCTTTTGTGCATTCAAGCTGTGTCCTGTGTCTTTATTAGAGTTGAGCGTGGTTCGCGGTTCGAGGTTCTCCAGTTCTAGGCTCGAGTGATTTTGGGGCCTGTTCTAGATCGAACTAGAACTCGAGCTTTTTGCAAAAGCTCGATAGTTCTAGAAACGTTCTAGAACGGTTCTAGCAGCAAAAAAACAGCTAATTCCTAGCTGGCTTTCCGCTGTAATAGTGTAAGTCACTCTGTGACTCACACTATTATGAAATTTCAGTGTATAGTGTGCGGGAACAGCGCCTTCAGATCACTCCTGTTTGTATAATGTCTTCCTTCCCTAAGCGCGTGCGTGTAGTGGGGAGGGCCAGCATGTCAGCCAATCCCAGACACATGTAACGGGGTGCCAGGGGTGCCTCCGGCCTTGTAGTCGTGGCCCTTGCTATCAGGCTTACCCCTGGTTCCACCGTCACTATGGGGACAGGAGATGACTTGGTGGGGCAGAGTGTGGTGGTGATGCAGATGTTATCCGGCGCACAAACACTCTTCAGGCAGGGTTCGATGCAATGAACAAACATTCTTTTATTCTTCACAAAGTCCCAAACAAAGCAATAAAGGTGATGATACGCTTTCTTAGCTGGGGGAAGCCTGTCCTTGCGTCCCCTCCAGTGGGGATGTGCCTGACTACTCCACTTCGCCCAGCTCCCACTTCTGGCTACCCACAGCCCGGACCCACACCGGACTGCTTCACACTATGAGGTTCCGCCCGCTCCTTTTCTCACCGGCTTCCCTGCTTTCCAGCTCCCACACTCTGCCCCGGCTCTGCTGCTCCGCTCCTGTCCCCGAGACGACTGCTCCCTTGATCTAATCTTTTCCTCACACCCTTGCTCTCTCCTCCCCTTGTCTCTGCCGGCTCCTCCTCTCTCCTGCCCTGTTTCTATGGGGACAGCCGTCCCACCCGGCCACTAGGGGTACCCTAACACAATACACATGCACATACAAATAAAACATTTTTATTAATAACATTTCCGGGTTAACTATGCTCCCTTTTGCAGGGGGTCTGCTCACCCACTGCATACCTCCCCTCTTAAAACCCGAGCCTCCCAGCACGGCTCTTACTTAAAACACACAGAAGCACGTAAAGTCTGCAATACCGTCCACAATAGGCGCAGCACCCACACAGAGGGCTCCAGTGTGCCCAGTTCTCCTCCTCTGGACGGCCACCAGTGTGCGCAGCTCTCCTCCTCTGGACGGCCACCAGTGTGCGCAGCTCTCCTCCTCTGGACGGCCATCAGTGTGCCCAGTTCTCCTCCTCTGGACGGCCACCAGTCCCGCGCAGCACTCCTCCTCTGGACGGCCACCAGTGTGCCCAGTTCTCCTCCTCTGGACGGCCACCAGTCCCGCGCCCGGCGGTTTCTGCAGCGCTCCCGGTCCTTCTTTCAACTAGCGCCCGGAGGCTCAACAGCGCTCCCGGTCTTAGATGGGGCGACTGCCCGTACAAACACACAGAAGGGAGCTCGTCCCGTGAAACTTTAAAAGAACTTCTGCCGGCTGCTGACGGATCCTCTGGAAGGACGCAGGGGCGTAGGGTGGCTCCACAGGCGCAGCTGCTGCAGCTCCTCTCGGTGGTGAAGGCGTCGCTGCCCCTGACAATCTTGCTGGTAACGGCGGCGGTGTCAATGCTGAGACTGGGTAGAGTGGAGGCGGGTCCTCGTTTCCCGCTCTTAAACAGACTCCACCCCCAGCCCCACGCATCATCTTGACTCCTCCGCTGAGGTACTTCTTTTTCTTCTTCTTCCATGCCCTGGAGCTGGCGCCTCCCCTCTTTGGGCGGAGTACTCCATGCTTTCTCTTCGGCACCGGCCAGCCCCAGGCTCTTCTTTCGGCGCCAATTTTCCGCGCCTTTTCTTCCTCACAGATAACGGCCTCCTTGCCGCCATCTTGTACCCGGTCCAACGCTACGGGTACTAGGTTCTCTCCCCACCACGGGACTGGAAATCCTGTATCACGGTCCGGATCCTGTGCTTCAGGCACGACCCGATCTCCAGCCTCCTGGGTTCCTGGCAGGGGAATCGCATCCTGCCGACTACGCCACATGTAACGGGGTGCCAGGGGTGCCTCCGGCCTTGTAGTCGTGGCCCTTGCTATCAGGCTTACCCCTGGTTCCACCGTCACTATGGGGACAGGAGATGACTTGGTGGGGCAGAGTGTGGTGGTGATGCAGATGTTATCCGGCGCACAAACACTCTTCAGGCAGGGTTCGATGCAATGAACAAACATTCTTTTATTCTTCACAAAGTCCCAAACAAAGCAATAAAGGTGATGATACGCTTTCTTAGCTGGGGGAAGCCTGTCCTTGCGTCCCCTCCAGTGGGGATGTGCCTGACTACTCCACTTCGCCCAGCTCCCACTTCTGGCTACCCACAGCCCGGACCCACACCGGACTGCTTCACACTATGAGGTTCCGCCCGCTCCTTTTCTCACCGGCTTCCCTGCTTTCCAGCTCCCACACTCTGCCCCGGCTCTGCTGCTCCGCTCCTGTCCCCGAGACGACTGCTCCCTTGATCTAATCTTTTCCTCACACCCTTGCTCTCTCCTCCCCTTGTCTCTGCCGGCTCCTCCTCTCTCCTGCCCTGTTTCTATGGGGACAGCCGTCCCACCCGGCCACTAGGGGTACCCTAACACAATACACATGCACATACAAATAAAACATTTTTATTAATAACATTTCCGGGTTAACTATGCTCCCTTTTGCAGGGGGTCTGCTCACCCACTGCACACACACACAGCTAAGTGGACTTTTAGCCAGAGAAGCAACGGCATGTGTGATAGGATGTCCATGTCACATGTCCCTGCATTATAAAACCGGACATTTTCCTCCAGCACGCCATTATCTGCCTTCTGCGTCCTTGGTGTCAGACATCACTGGCGCAGCTCCGTCCTGAGTCCTATCGCCGATACAGCTGTATGCGCTCCATACACAGTGCTGGACAGCTTAGGGATAGCACTTTCTATCAGTCCTTTTAAGGGCTCGTACCGGCAGGGTCAGAGCCATAGGTGACAGGTCCTGAAAACAGAGACAGCGTCTGTGTAGCTAAGGTCAGGGATTTCCTTGCTGCATTTCCCCATTAGGAGGGAATAGAAAGGCAGGCTTCCATTCCTCTACCCAGAGCCCCACAACCCTGGCACTGTACCCTCCTGTCCTCTGCACACTCCAACTCATTATAACTAAGCCATTATACTAGCAAACACTGAGTGTACCTAGTGGCATCCTAAACGTGGCTATTGGACTTCTGTATAGTCCCAGTAGTGCACAGATATTTGCAGGACGTCTGCCTGTATTGCACACTCAAACTCATTGTTACTAAGCCATTATACTAGCAAACACTCAGTGAACCTAGTGGCATCCTAAACGTGGCTGTTGGACTTCTGTATAGTCTCAGTAGTGCACAGATATTTGCAGCACGTCTGCCTGCATTGCACACTCAAACTCATTGTTACTAAGCCATTATACTAGCAAACACTCAGTGAACCTAGTGACATCCTAAACGTGGCTGTTGGACTTCTGTATAGTCCCAGTAGTGCACAGATATTTGCAGCACGTCTGCCTGCATTGCACACTCAAACTCATTGTTACTAATACATTATAATACCAAAAATTGAGTAAACTTAGTGGCATACAAGTAGTGGCTGTTGTACTCCATTAGTGCACCACTGGTGCCAAGCTATGTGCAGCACCTCTGCATGACACCCTCCTGCTCTGTTTTTAATAAGCTATAATAATAGCAAAAAAATGCTGCCATTTAGTGGCATACAAGAACTGGCTGTTGTATTTCATTATTGTCCCACTGGTGCCAAGCTATTTCTAGCACCTCTGCAGGACACCCTCCTGCTCTGTTTTTAATAAGCTATAATGATAGCAAAAAATGCTGTCATTTAGTGGCATACAAAAAGTGGCTGTTGGACTTCTGTATTGTCCCACTAGTGCAAAGATATTAGCAGCACGTCTGCCTGCATTGCACACTCAAACTCATTGTTACTAATACATTATAATACCAAAAATTGAGTAAACTTAGTGGCATACAAGAAGTGGCTGTTGTACTCCATTAGTGCCCCACTGGTGCCAAGCTATGTGCAGCACCTCTGCATGACACCCTCCTGCTCTGTTTTTAATAAGCTATAATGATAGCAAAAAATACTGCAACTTAGTGGCATACAAAAAATGCCTGTAGGACTCCTTTATTGTGCCACTGGTGCCAAGCAATCTCAAGCACCTCTGCATTCTACCCTAATACACATTTTGCTATGCTAATTTTATAGCAAACTCAGGGAATTCCTTGCTGCATTTGATCATTAGGAGGGATAGAAAATGAGGCTTCTTTTACTGTCCTGGTACCCACAGAACACGGCCACTGTACCCATCTGTCCACTTTTGCCACGCTATTTAATTTGCCCAAAGAGCTGACTCTTTTTCTGCCATCCTAAAATTGTCTGGAATACTAAGTTAGTGTTCCTTTGCTGCCAAGCAAGGTACAACACATGTGCATTCTACACACCTTTCCATTTCTGGAATGCAATTATTAACTGCAGGTAGTCCAGCCAATCTGTGACGAAGGTGCAGGCGTGGATATAATGTAGCCTGCATCCAATGATGGTTCTCTCGATGTCTGACAGCTCAACAATACCTTCTGTTTCCAGTTCCAAAACAAGTGATGACCTGCCAATCACACTCCCTGTTGCGGGTAAAGGAGTGGAAGTTCAGTGTGAAAAACCATGTGTGACTGCTGTCCCCACAGTCACAGAGGATGAAGAGCACGCAGATACACTTGATGGGGCAGGCGGTGGTTGCACAGGCACGCTAGGCCGCATTGTAGCACAGTGAAATTCACATTGCGACTTATGCTTCATTTTAAGTCGTGTACAGGGTGGGCTCCCCAGTATGCAGTGAAACCAGGCAACAGGAAAAGGACTCTAGGCAGTTGGGTTGATAAATGATTGTTTAACTTTACCAAAACAAACAATAAGAACCATGCATATAATTTAAATAATTGAACAATCTATTCTGTTGCCTACTACCTGCTAATCCCTCTGTGTAGCAGTAATTGTGTGTTTGTGCATGTGTGTGTGTGTGTGTGTGTGTGCGAACACGACTTACCAGTGGCGCATCACAAGAGCTTCCAAGTTATCTACCTAAACATAGACAAAACACATTACCGCCCCTGAATACCCTTGTTAGCTGAAGCCTCACAGATAATGCAGATGATAACAGTGTGAATGCAAACCACACAGCTCTGCAACACAGTCATGGAAATCTTGAAAAGCAACAGTCAATGCAAACATGTGTTGCTGTCCCTCTATGATTTAAACTGTACGTGACAATTTGACAGTGCAGAGGCAGCAAGTCTTATTGTCTATATAGTCGGCCTACCCAGAACAGATATGTGTTTTGCTAATAAAACAAAGTGTTGCGTGCCCGCATTATTGTCTGGGCACAGCCTACCGTACCCGGGTACTGTGATGTCCAGTTGCCAGAAATACAGACTTTACGCTCCTCTCACGGTAAACAGTATAGACAGCACCGTAAGAATGTTGGTCTGTGGCACAGGATGCTGCTCACTGACGTTACAGTGCTCATCATCAAAGTACAACACAACTCCCCTCACAATTGAACGAACTGTTTCCGCGGTGGCTCCTTGCTGTAACACACACCTTTAGCTTTTCCTTCTGTTCATAGACAGCATCTCCCAGTCCACACCCGAAGAGCAATTTTATATTGCTATAGTGACCAAAGGCAGATCCAAAAAAACAGCAGCCCCTTGTGTGTAGTCTGCAACAATGCATGCAATGAACGGCAAATAAGCATATTGCGTTGACAGTTGCTAAAGCTGAGGAATACACCTTCACGCTGTCAATTCATATCCATGTGATACTTCATGGAGGAAGTACTCAAAAGTGTGAGTTTTTGCCTTCTACTTACAGATTGTTGACAAATCTTACAGATTCCATGACTTGGGTGATCCTTTGCGATGTCCAAAAATTCACAGGCTAGGAAAGGCTTACAGCCCATGTGACCTGCATAGCCAACACGACTTCTGCTCAGAGTCAAAGTTGTGGTCCAGGATTCAGTTGTTGACGTGTTTCCAGTACTTTGTCTCTGGCCAGGAAGACGCAACGTAACCTCGTCGTCAGTAGCGTCCTCCTCCACCTCCTCTGCTGACCTCATCGACTGGTTGACTTTGGTTTGACAGTAAGTGTGGTCTCCAACCTCATCAATAACCCTGTGTGTTTTCATTCCCCTCGTCCTGAGTCCTCCGAGACAACCTCTTCCTGCCCTGACCGAATAGTAAAGTTGTCATTCCAATCAGGTATCTGTGCTCCTCATCATGTTCCCCATTGTCTCCACCAGGAGGATTTACTTTTTGGAAATGAGGGTGTAGATTAGGCTCAGCACCTTCTTCATCGGGGCCTGGATCCCACTCACAAAGCTTCTGGCCATCTGCGCAGATCATTTCCCCTGTCTCATGGAACTCGCTACCTCAACACGTCAGATTATCTGCTACACCCGCAAGCTTCAAACTGAATCTGAAAACTCATCTGTTCAGAAATGACTATAACCTTCAATGACACCACCACCATGCGTACTTGACGCTCAACCTAAACCACTCCTACTGTCTCCTCCCAAAAATCCTTTAGAATGTAATCCCGCAAGGGCAGGGCCCTCTTCCCTCTGTACCAGTCTGTCTATAGTTACTTGTATATGTATTCTGTATGTAACCCCCTTCTCATGTACAGCACCATGGAATCAATGGTGCTCTATAAATCAATAATATTAAAAATAATAATAACTTCCTTGTCTGTACTCATTGCAGCTTTGAAGCAGACCTCTGATTCCCAGGCTATAGTGCGACTGAACAGCTATGCAAACTCAACCATCTCTGTCACCCCATACTCAGCAGGGCTGGTGGAAACTTGAGAGCTGTTAGGAAGCAAGTGCGATTGGATTGACACCACAGAGGAATGGAGTATTTGGGATCTTGAAATTGGGGTGGAGGAGAGGCCACTTTATGGAGCACTTCAGATCCATTGAAGCAGCTGCTGTTTTGGCCTCATCTACATTTGTTAGCGATGGTCGTGTCCATGAAAAAAGGGATCATATCAGATTATCAATGGGAAGAAGTACACCTGTTCTTTTGGATGGTATTTGTTGTTACAAAACGGTGATGCCTTAAACGCAAGCAGCCTGCTGCGGTTTCAGTTGCGCCCAGGCATCAGCTGCCATTTAGGCCTGTGCCTCAGGTTGTCCAGCTGGCTGCTTTCTCCTCCACGTCTAAGTGTGGAGAGGCAGTTAGTGCGCATGCGTGTGCCGATTTACCCCAGCCGCAGCCTAAGTCCAGTGTTTTGCCTAGTGAGTATGCTCAGCCTGACTGTGCCATTCCTGAGGCTAAGTCTTCATTTCGGGCTACAGCGCATGCTCCCACACTTAGTGCGAAAAGCCTCTTTGCACAGGTACTTGCACTCCATGCCGGGGCTAAGTCCTGTGTTGTGCCTAGACACCATGCTAAAGCTGATAGTCTTTTTTCAGAGACTGTATTTCATGCAACTGACCATGGTCAGGCACTTACTGCATCAGAGACTAGGTCCGGTAATGAACTCTTTGGCACTGCCCCTGATGTGGGGGGCCCATTTAGACCACAGGGCATCACGTGTCCTGACGATGTGGCCAGGCCACTCCCAAATGGCTTGCAGAGGCCCGCCCCTATGACTTGTCACCTCATTATTGATGGTCAGGGTTTGGGCCAAGGTGGAGGACCCACACGAGGTTGGGGAGGCAGAAGCAGTGGAGGAACTTGTACATACAGAGGAAGGATTGACACACAACTTGTGGGGACGGCAAGACTTGTACAGCAAACCCTTCTCCATCTCTCACCATAGTTACCCAGTGCCCAGTCAGCAACATGTAACTCCCCTGTCCATGCTTACTTGTCCAAGTATCTGTGTTGAAATGCACCCTGTCACACACAGAGTTTCTCAAGGAATCGGTGAGGTTGTGTGCGACTTACTGTGGTAGCGCGGGCATGCCTTTCTTGGAGAAGGAGTGACGACTGGCCATCGGCTCTTGGGGCACTGCAATGGGCATAAGGTCTCAAAAATCCTCGGTCTTAAAAGGGTGTAAAGGCAGCCTTTCTGTTGCCAACAAGTTGCAGATGATGAAACTCAACCTCTTAGGCATGTCATGCCCTTCGAAAATCATATAAAACACAGCGAGGAGACTCCAACCACAGTCTCCCTTGTTTCCACTAATTGGGCCACACACACCCCACTTGACTGGCATCAGTTGACCCCCCTTTTGAAAAAGAAAAAGATGCTTTGCATGAAGCACTCTCAAAAATACACGTGCCTTTCCCGTCCCCTGGCTGACCCAGGGGAAGAAAAGTCCTCTGAGAGCCATGACTTGCTCATCTTGGTTCTTTTAGAAACACAGCGAGGGGACTCCAACCACAGTCTCCCTCGTTTCCACTAATTGGGCCACACACACCCCACTTGACTGGCATCAGTTGACCTAATTTTCAAGATGAAAAAGATGCTTTGCATAAAGCACTCTCAAAAATACACGTGCCTTTCGCCTCCCCTGGCTGAGACAGGGGAAGAAAAGTCCTCTGAGAGCCATGACTTGTTTATCTTGGTTCTTTTAGAAACACAGCGAGGGGACTCCAACCACAGTCTCCCTCGTTTCCACTAATTGGGCCACACACACCCCTCTTGACTGGCATCAGTTGACCCCCCTTTTGAAAAAGAAAAAGATGCTTTGCATGAAGCACTCTCAAAAATACAAGTGCCTTTCCCGTCCCCTGGCTGACCCAGGGGAAGAAAAGTCCTCTGAGAGCCATGACTTGTTCATTTTGGTTCTTTTAGAAACACAGCGAGGGGACTCCAACCACAGTCTCCCTCGTTTCCACTAATTGGGCCACACACACCCCACTTGACTGGCATCAGTTGACCCAATTTTCAAGATGAAAAAGATGCTTTGCATGAAGCACTCTCAAAAATACGCGTGCCTTTCGCCTCCCCTGGCTGACCCAGGGGAAGAAAAGTCCTCTGAGAGCCATGATTTGTTCATTTTGGTTCTTTTAGAAACACAGCGAGGGGACTCCAACCACAGTCTCCCTCGTTTCTGTGGCGCCCCTGAGGCTTCCGTCGCCACAGGTCATTGCACCCCACCAGCGGTGTGATGCCCATTCTGGGAGAGGAAGAGAGTGAACTCCGGTCCCCTGGTAAATCCACACTACACCCATTGTTAGGGACACACAGGACCAGGGAAAGTGGCAGGCAACCCTCCCATGCTGCATGCTGGGAGGGGCCGTAAGACCCATCCCTGCTCCCATAGGTTACAGCTTAGCAACTGGGGAGGTGGGAGGAGCCACGGAGAGCAGACAGAGATAGGAAGGTCAAGTTTAGTCAGTTAGCTCGGGGAGTGAGAGAGTGAAGAGTGAGCATGTAGTTGGAGGAGAAGAACGAAAGAAAGGAGGGAGGAGGAGGCCTGCTGGAGGCAGGCAAGGAGGAGAAAGAACAGAAGGAAAGAAAGGGTCGCAGGGCCGCGGGTAGTCCTGTAGGTACCACGAGCAGTCCTTGTTGGGTACCGAAGCCGAGGGCCCAGAGGCGCTACGAGTAGCTGCAGGCTGCGGTGGCCTGGTCCACATTGACATCGGTGGAGTGATTAAGCTGCGACAGGGGACGGTCCCTAGAGACTGGAGGAGTGCAAAGACAATCTCCAAACAGTAAAAACCGAGGCCCAGGGACGTTGCAAGCTCCCAGGGCCAGAACCCATAGCAGACCTTCAGAAAAGGGGTAATCAGCCGACAGGTGACCCCCCAGCCTGGAGGCTGTAGTGGAGGCCAAGCCAGGGCCATCCAAACTCGGGCAAGGCTAGTGAAGACAGCAGAGAAGGAGACACTAAGAGAGAGGGTACCGGATTTCACACTCGGAATCACCCAGAAGACGGAGGTCCCTGACAGCGGTCCCAGCAGTCCAAGGGTCTTGCCTGCCCTGACAAGAACTGTGAGTAAAGAACTTGAACTGCACCTCTGAAGTTGCCTCAGTTATTTCATCTGCATAGACATTCACAAGCACCAACTGTGCCCCGGGCATTGCTCCACCTGTGGGGAGCAGTACTACCATTGCTGCCATAACATCTTCCCGGAGGCCTCACACAGCAGCGGCAGCTTATTAGCCACATACCACAGGTGGCGTCACGAACACAAACTTTAACTTAAGCCACATATTCAACTGACACCCACCAGGGCCACGGAGCCGGGCCCAGCCACCACTGACTACCACCGGACTAGTCCGGCCAGGCACCGGGTGTCCCATAGCCCTGGGGTGGGCGAGTCAACTTTTGGCGTCACGAACAGGATTTCGTGCCCGGTCCCACCGGGTACTGTGCGCCTGAAGAACCGTGTGACAGACTGTGTACTTTACTGAGAAACCGCCGCCATTAGCGCTGCTGAGAGCGGGAAGAAGGGGGGCGTGCAAGAAGAAAGGGCGTGAAGAGAAGCCCCGCCCCCTTGTCCAAGAAAAGCGCGCGAAGCGGTGCCCGCCATAGAAAGCGGAAGAAAAGGAAGCGGCGACCAAATAAGCTGGCCGGCTGGCAGAAAAAGCTTAAACGCCCGACCAACAGATAAAGAAAAAGAAAATGTACCTGATACTAAGTGGAGCAGTGCCGGCCGTGATGGGCTGGGCGCCAGTCTGGCGCCAGTTGCTAGTACAGCCTCCGGCCCCGCCTCCGAGAAGGAAAAGGGAGCAGCCGAGTGGCGTGGTCGAGCACTCGAGCAGTGTTCCAGGCAGCATTTCCCAGGTCGGAAGCATGGCGGAGGAGCTGCAGCGAGGTGCACCAGGGACCGGAGGAGAGGATCCCGAGCTGGACCTGCTGAGAGAGGAAGTGCGAGTCCTGGCCCGGAGGCTGAGCAGCGTGGAGGTGGAAGCGGACCGGCAGAGAGAGACACCGCTGATACCGGAAGGCCTGGGCCGGTGGATGGATGCCGCGGAGCAGCAAAAGGGTGAGCTAACTGAAACCCCGACCCGTCCGGACCCATGGCCCCGCCACGCGCCCCTGACCGGTCACTTCACCGACCCCCTGGCCTCCCCCGCCGGACCCGCTGACGCCCGGTGGGGCACCGGAGGCCTGCCTGAGACCCCCGCAGACGGAGCCTGGGGAGGGGTGGACCCTGAACCACTAGTGGGCCCCCTGCCGAGTCCCCCTGTGAGCCTTCTGGGAATGGCATCCCCGGGAGTGAACTGGGACGCGGCGCCCATAGAAACCAAGGGACTGCAGCGGCCGCTGCGCCCCAAGGAAACTCCCCTGGCCAACGAGCTGACGTGCCGGAGGCTGGTGGTCGAGTACCAGCGGGAGCGGGAACTCCGGGAAGAGAAAAGAAGGGCCCGAGAAGTCGCCAATCTGGCCTCCAAGGAAGAGGTCAGGAAGGCCCTGAAGAGAACTGAGTGCCCGGTGAAACGGGGCACCGTAGTCGATTTCCGGCAGAAAGGTGGCTGGGGCTTCATCCGGGAGCCTGGCCTGGGCAAGGATGTGTTTGTAGCCCGGAGAGACATTGAGGAGCACCTGCCCAGAGGCCACCCAGGGCGCGACGCCAAGCCGGGTGATGAGGTGGAGTATACCCGGCTGATGGGGGACCGCGGGTGGTATGCGCTGCATGTGCACATTGTGCAGGAAGAAGCGGCCCCAGAAGAGCCAGAGTGGCGCCGCACAGCACAAGAGCGCAGCATCTCCCCAAGCAGCAGCGCCACCTCAAGACGGACCCAGGCCGCAGAACATTGCAGCCGGCCTGCAACAGTTACCCAGGAGACGCAGACCAGGATCTCCATGGCGCGTGTGATGCAGGGTGCCCGGCCAAAGCAGGGCCCTAGAGACCACAGCAATAGCCCCCTGCAGACAAGCAGGCCTCTGCAGCAGCGCCGTGCAACGCCTAGAGGCAGCCCCACTCCAACCCAGGCTGCAGGACAGCGCAGAAGGTCAGGGACCAGTGCTCAAGGGACCCAGACGATGATCTCATCAGCGTACCTGCTGCCAGGAGCCATGCCGGAGTGGGATCCTGACATCTATCCTCGAGAGTAAGGAAGATGAAGAGCTGCCAAGTTGTACATAGCCCCTCATTCTTTTTGAAGAAGTCCCTCGTGTTTTGCCCCTGATTCTTTTCGAAGATGACACCCTTTCCTACTGTGCTGCCCCTGATTCTTTTTGAAGACGTCACCCCCCCATGTTATGTGTTACCGGGCCACTGAACTGGAATGTGGGCCCCGGTGAAAGTGTATGTGTCATGTCCTGCCAGGCCACTGGACTTAGTGGCTGGTATGTTGTTGATATGTTATATGTAACCAGGCCATTGGACTTAATGGCTGGTTGAAGATGTCACTTTAGTTTGATTGAAAGAAACGAACTGCCGGGCTACTGGACTTGTAGTAGCCGAAAATGTAATTAGTTGCACCCGTTGTGCCCCCTACCAGAATTATGGGGGATTTGCCAAGCCGTGCAATAGACTGGAAGTGCACACTTAGGGTTTTCTTTATAAGAAGTTCGCAACGTTCATGATAAGTGCCTCCCATAAAGGGAAGAAATGTTTTACTGTTTTATGTTATTGCATACAAAAATGTTTTTGCAGTTTCCCCACATGTTTTTGTTGTTTTTCAGCCCGAGGACGTGCTGGGATTTGCTGTGGGGGAGTGTGGCGCCCCTGAGGCTTCCGTCGCCACAGGTCATTGCACCCCACCAGCGGTGTGATGCCCATTCTGGGAGAGGAAGAGAGTGAACTCCGGTCCCCTGGTAAATCCACACTACACCCATTGTTAGGGACACACAGGACCAGGGAAAGTGGCAGGCAACCCTCCCATGCTGCATGCTGGGAGGGGCCGTAAGACCCATCCCTGCTCCCATAGGTTACAGCTTAGCAACTGGGGAGGTGGGAGGAGCCACGGAGAGCAGACAGAGATAGGAAGGTCAAGTTTAGTCAGTTAGCTCGGGGAGTGAGAGAGTGAAGAGTGAGCATGTAGTTGGAGGAGAAGAACGAAAGAAAGGAGGGAGGAGGAGGCCTGCTGGAGGCAGGCAAGGAGGAGAAAGAACAGAAGGAAAGAAAGGGTCGCAGGGCCGCGGGTAGTCCTGTAGGTACCACGAGCAGTCCTTGTTGGGTACCGAAGCCGAGGGCCCAGAGGCGCTACGAGTAGCTGCAGGCTGCGGTGGCCTGCTCCACATTGACATCGGTGGAGTGATTAAGCTGCGACAGGGGACGGTCCCTAGAGACTGGAGGAGTGCAAAGACAATCTCCAAACAGTAAAAACCGAGGCCCAGGGACGTTGCAAGCTCCCAGGGCCAGAACCCATAGCAGACCTTCAGAAAAGGGGTAATCAGCCGACAGGTGACCCCCCAGCCTGGAGGCTGTAGTGGAGGCCAAGCCAGGGCCATCCAAACTCGGGCAAGGCTAGTGAAGACAGCAGAGAAGGAGACACTAAGAGAGAGGGTACCGGATTTCACACTCGGAATCACCCAGAAGACGGAGGTCCCTGACAGCGGTCCCAGCAGTCCAAGGGTCTTGCCTGCCCTGACAAGAACTGTGAGTAAAGAACTTGAACTGCACCTCTGAAGTTGCCTCAGTTATTTCATCTGCATAGACATTCACAAGCACCAACTGTGCCCCGGGCATTGCTCCACCTGTGGGGAGCAGTACTACCATTGCTGCCATAACATCATCCCGGAGGCCTCACACAGCAGCGGCGGCTTATTAGCCGCATACCACAGGTGGCGTCACGAACACAAACTTTAACTTAAGCCACATATTCAACTGACACCCACCAGGGCCACGGAGCCGGGCCCAGCCACCACTGACTACCACCGGACTAGTCCGGCCCGGCACCGGGTGTCCCATAGCCCTGGGGTGGGCGAGTCAACTTTTGGCGTCACGAACAGGATTTCGTGCCCGGTCCCACCGGGTACTGTGCGCCTGAAGAACCGTGTGACAGACTGTGTACTTTACTGAGAAACCGCCGCCATTAGCGCTGCTGAGAGCGGGAAGAAGGGGGGCGTGCAAGAAGAAAGGGCGCGAAGAGAAGCCCCGCCCCCTTGTCCAAGAAAAGCGCGCGAAGCGGTGCCCGCCATAGAAAGCGGAAGAAAAGGAAGCGGCGACCAAATAAGCTGGCCGGCTGGCAGAAAAAGCTTAAACGCCCGACCAACAGATAAAGAAAAAGAAAATGTACCTGATACTAAGTGGAGCAGTGCCGGCCGTGATGGGGTGGGCGCCAGTCTGGCACCAGTTGCTAGTACAGCCTCCGGCCCCGCCTCCGAGAAGGAAAAGGGAGCAGCCGAGTGGCGTGGTCGAGCACTCGAGCAGTGTTCCAGGCAGCATTTCCCAGGTCGGAAGCATGGCGGAGGAGCTGCAGCGAGGTGCACCAGGGACCGGAGGAGAGGATCCCGAGCTGGACCTGCTGAGAGAGGAAGTGCGAGTCCTGGCCCGGAGGCTGAGCAGCGTGGAGGTGGAAGCGGACCGGCAGAGAGAGACACCGCTGATACCGGAAGGCCTGGGCCGGTGGATGGATGCCGCGGAACAGCAAAAGGGTGAGCTAACTGAAACCCCGACCCGTCCGGACCCATGGCCCCGCCACGCGCCCCTGACCGGTCACTTCACCGACCCCCTGGCCTCCCCCGCCGGACCCGCTGACGCCCGGTGGGGCACCGGAGGCCTGCCTGAGACCCCCGCAGACGGAGCCTGGGGAGGGGTGGACCCTGAATCACTAGTGGGCCCCCTGCCGAGTCCCCCTGTGAGCCTTCTGGGAATGGCATCCCCGGGAGTGAACTGGGACGCGGCGCCCATAGAAACCAAGGGACTGCAGCGGCCGCTGCGCCCCAAGGAAACTCCCCTGGCCAACGAGCTGACGTGCCGGAGGCTGGTGGTCGAGTACCAGCGGGAGCGGGAACTCCGGGAAGAGAAAAGAAGGGCCCGAGAAGTCGCCAATCTGGCCTCCAAGGAAGAGGTCAGGAAGGCCCTGAAGAGAACTGAGTGCCCGGTGAAACGGGGCACCGTAGTCGGTTTCCGGCAGAAAGGTGGCTGGGGCTTCATCCGGGAGCCTGGCCTGGGCAAGGATGTGTTTGTAGCCCGGAGAGACATTGAGGAGCACCTGCCCAGAGGCCACCCAGGGCGCGACGCCAAGCCGGGTGATGAGGTGGAGTATACCCGGCTGATGGGGGACCGCGGGTGGTATGCGCTGCATGTGCACATTGTGCAGGAAGAAGCGGCCCCAGAAGAGCCAGAGTGGCGCCGCACAGCACAAGAGCGCAGCATCTCCCCAAGCAGCAGCGCCACCTCAAGACGGACCCAGGCCGCAGAACATTGCAGCCGGCCTGCAACAGTTACCCAGGAGACGCAGACCAGGATCTCCATGGCGCGTGTGATGCAGGGTGCCCGGCCAAAGCAGGGCCCTAGAGACCACAGCAATAGCCCCCTGCAGACAAGCAGGCCTCTGCAGCAGCGCCGTGCAACGCCTACAGGCAGCCCCACTCCAACCCAGGCTGCAGGACAGCGCAGAAGGTCAGGGACCAGTGCTCAAGGGACCCAGACGATGATCTCATCAGCGTACCTGCTGCCAGGAGCCATGCCGGAGTGGGATCCTGACATCTATCCTCGAGAGTAAGGAAGATGAAGAGCTGCCAAGTTGTACATAGCCCCTCATTCTTTTTGAAGAAGTCCCTCGTGTTTTGCCCCTGATTCTTTTCGAAGATGACACCCTTTCCTACTGTGCTGCCCCTGATTCTTTTTGAAGACGTCACCCCCCCATGTTATGTGTTACCGGGCCACTGAACTGGAATGTGGGCCCCGGTGAAAGTGTATGTGTCATGTCCTGCCAGGCCACTGGACTTAGTGGCTGGTATGTTGTTGATATGTTATATGTAACCAGGCCATTGGACTTAATGGCTGGTTGAAGATGTCACTTTAGTTTCATTGAAAGAAACGAACTGCCGGGCTACTGGACTTGTAGTAGCCGAAAATGTAATTAGTTGCACCCGTTGTGCCCCCTACCAGAATTATGGGGGATTTGCCAAGCCGTGCAATAGACTGGAAGTGCACACTTAGGGTTTTCTTTATAAGAAGTTCGCAACGTTCATGATAAGTGCCTCCCATAAAGGGAAGAAATGTTTTACTGTTTTATGTTATTGCATACAAAAATGTTTTTGCAGTTTCCCCACATGTTTTTGTTGTTTTTCAGCCCGAGGACGTGCTGGGATTTGCTGTGGGGGAGTGTGGCGCCCCTGAGGCTTCCGTCGCCACAGGTCATTGCACCCCACCAGCGGTGTGATGCCCATTCTGGGAGAGGAAGAGAGTGAACTCCGGTCCCCTGGTAAATCCACACTACACCCATTGTTAGGGACACACAGGACCAGGGAAAGTGGCAGGCAACCCTCCCATGCTGCATGCTGGGAGGGGCCGTAAGACCCATCCCTGCTCCCATAGGTTACAGCTTAGCAACTGGGGAGGTGGGAGGAGCCACGGAGAGCAGACAGAGATAGGAAGGTCAAGTTTAGTCAGTTAGCTCGGGGAGTGAGAGAGTGAAGAGTGAGCATGTAGTTGGAGGAGAAGAACGAAAGAAAGGAGGGAGGAGGAGGCCTGCTGGAGGCAGGCAAGGAGGAGAAAGAACAGAAGGAAAGAAAGGGTCGCAGGGCCGCGGGTAGTCCTGTAGGTACCACGAGCAGTCCTTGTTGGGTACCGAAGCCGAGGGCCCAGAGGCGCTACGAGTAGCTGCAGGCTGCGGTGGCCTGCTCCACATTGACATCGGTGGAGTGATTAAGCTGCGACAGGGGACGGTCCCTAGAGACTGGAGGAGTGCAAAGACAATCTCCAAACAGTAAAAACCGAGGCCCAGGGACGTTGCAAGCTCCCAGGGCCAGAACCCATAGCAGACCTTCAGAAAAGGGGTAATCAGCCGACAGGTGACCCCCCAGCCTGGAGGCTGTAGTGGAGGCCAAGCCAGGGCCATCCAAACTCGGGCAAGGCTAGTGAAGACAGCAGAGAAGGAGACACTAAGAGAGAGGGTACCGGATTTCACACTCGGAATCACCCAGAAGACGGAGGTCCCTGACAGCGGTCCCAGCAGTCCAAGGGTCTTGCCTGCCCTGACAAGAACTGTGAGTAAAGAACTTGAACTGCACCTCTGAAGTTGCCTCAGTTATTTCATCTGCATAGACATTCACAAGCACCAACTGTGCCCCGGGCATTGCTCCACCTGTGGGGAGCAGTACTACCATTGCTGCCATAACATCATCCCGGAGGCCTCACACAGCAGCGGCGGCTTATTAGCCGCATACCACAGGTGGCGTCACGAACACAAACTTTAACTTAAGCCACATATTCAACTGACACCCACCAGGGCCACGGAGCCGGGCCCAGCCACCACTGACTACCACCGGACTAGTCCGGCCCGGCACCGGGTGTCCCATAGCCCTGGGGTGGGCGAGTCAACTTTTGGCGTCACGAACAGGATTTCGTGCCCGGTCCCACCGGGTACTGTGCGCCTGAAGAACCGTGTGACAGACTGTGTACTTTACTGAGAAACCGCCGCCATTAGCGCTGCTGAGAGCGGGAAGAAGGGGGGCGTGCAAGAAGAAAGGGCGCGAAGAGAAGCCCCGCCCCCTTGTCCAAGAAAAGCGCGCGAAGCGGTGCCCGCCATAGAAAGCGGAAGAAAAGGAAGCGGCGACCAAATAAGCTGGCCGGCTGGCAGAAAAAGCTTAAACGCCCGACCAACAGATAAAGAAAAAGAAAATGTACCTGATACTAAGTGGAGCAGTGCCGGCCGTGATGGGGTGGGCGCCAGTCTGGCACCAGTTGCTAGTACAGCCTCCGGCCCCGCCTCCGAGAAGGAAAAGGGAGCAGCCGAGTGGCGTGGTCGAGCACTCGAGCAGTGTTCCAGGCAGCATTTCCCAGGTCGGAAGCATGGCGGAGGAGCTGCAGCGAGGTGCACCAGGGACCGGAGGAGAGGATCCCGAGCTGGACCTGCTGAGAGAGGAAGTGCGAGTCCTGGCCCGGAGGCTGAGCAGCGTGGAGGTGGAAGCGGACCGGCAGAGAGAGACACCGCTGATACCGGAAGGCCTGGGCCGGTGGATGGATGCCGCGGAACAGCAAAAGGGTGAGCTAACTGAAACCCCGACCCGTCCGGACCCATGGCCCCGCCACGCGCCCCTGACCGGTCACTTCACCGACCCCCTGGCCTCCCCCGCCGGACCCGCTGACGCCCGGTGGGGCACCGGAGGCCTGCCTGAGACCCCCGCAGACGGAGCCTGGGGAGGGGTGGACCCTGAATCACTAGTGGGCCCCCTGCCGAGTCCCCCTGTGAGCCTTCTGGGAATGGCATCCCCGGGAGTGAACTGGGACGCGGCGCCCATAGAAACCAAGGGACTGCAGCGGCCGCTGCGCCCCAAGGAAACTCCCCTGGCCAACGAGCTGACGTGCCGGAGGCTGGTGGTCGAGTACCAGCGGGAGCGGGAACTCCGGGAAGAGAAAAGAAGGGCCCGAGAAGTCGCCAATCTGGCCTCCAAGGAAGAGGTCAGGAAGGCCCTGAAGAGAACTGAGTGCCCGGTGAAACGGGGCACCGTAGTCGGTTTCCGGCAGAAAGGTGGCTGGGGCTTCATCCGGGAGCCTGGCCTGGGCAAGGATGTGTTTGTAGCCCGGAGAGACATTGAGGAGCACCTGCCCAGAGGCCACCCAGGGCGCGACGCCAAGCCGGGTGATGAGGTGGAGTATACCCGGCTGATGGGGGACCGCGGGTGGTATGCGCTGCATGTGCACATTGTGCAGGAAGAAGCGGCCCCAGAAGAGCCAGAGTGGCGCCGCACAGCACAAGAGCGCAGCATCTCCCCAAGCAGCAGCGCCACCTCAAGACGGACCCAGGCCGCAGAACATTGCAGCCGGCCTGCAACAGTTACCCAGGAGACGCAGACCAGGATCTCCATGGCGCGTGTGATGCAGGGTGCCCGGCCAAAGCAGGGCCCTAGAGACCACAGCAATAGCCCCCTGCAGACAAGCAGGCCTCTGCAGCAGCGCCGTGCAACGCCTACAGGCAGCCCCACTCCAACCCAGGCTGCAGGACAGCGCAGAAGGTCAGGGACCAGTGCTCAAGGGACCCAGACGATGATCTCATCAGCGTACCTGCTGCCAGGAGCCATGCCGGAGTGGGATCCTGACATCTATCCTCGAGAGTAAGGAAGATGAAGAGCTGCCAAGTTGTACATAGCCCCTCATTCTTTTTGAAGAAGTCCCTCGTGTTTTGCCCCTGATTCTTTTCGAAGATGACACCCTTTCCTACTGTGCTGCCCCTGATTCTTTTTGAAGACGTCACCCCCCCATGTTATGTGTTACCGGGCCACTGAACTGGAATGTGGGCCCCGGTGAAAGTGTATGTGTCATGTCCTGCCAGGCCACTGGACTTAGTGGCTGGTATGTTGTTGATATGTTATATGTAACCAGGCCATTGGACTTAATGGCTGGTTGAAGATGTCACTTTAGTTTGATTGAAAGAAACGAACTGCCGGGCTACTGGACTTGTAGTAGCCGAAAATGTAATTAGTTGCACCCGTTGTGCCCCCTACCAGAATTATGGGGGATTTGCCAAGCCGTGCAATAGACTGGAAGTGCACACTTAGGGTTTTCTTTATAAGAAGTTCGCAACGTTCATGATAAGTGCCTCCCATAAAGGGAAGAAATGTTTTACTGTTTTATGTTATTGCATACAAAAATGTTTTTGCAGTTTCCCCACATGTTTTTGTTGTTTTTCAGCCCGAGGACGTGCTGGGATTTGCTGTGGGGGAGTGTGGCGCCCCTGAGGCTTCCGTCGCCACAGGTCATTGCACCCCACCAGCGGTGTGATGCCCATTCTGGGAGAGGAAGAGAGTGAACTCCGGTCCCCTGGTAAATCCACACTACACCCATTGTTAGGGACACACAGGACCAGGGAAAGTGGCAGGCAACCCTCCCATGCTGCATGCTGGGAGGGGCCGTAAGACCCATCCCTGCTCCCATAGGTTACAGCTTAGCAACTGGGGAGGTGGGAGGAGCCACGGAGAGCAGACAGAGATAGGAAGGTCAAGTTTAGTCAGTTAGCTCGGGGAGTGAGAGAGTGAAGAGTGAGCATGTAGTTGGAGGAGAAGAACGAAAGAAAGGAGGGAGGAGGAGGCCTGCTGGAGGCAGGCAAGGAGGAGAAAGAACAGAAGGAAAGAAAGGGTCACAGGGCCGCGGGTAGTCCTGTAGGTACCACGAGCAGTCCTTGTTGGGTACCGAAGCCGAGGGCCCAGAGGCGCTACGAGTAGCTGCAGGCTGCGGTGGCCTGCTCCACATTGACATCGGTGGAGTGATTAAGCTGCGACAGGGGACGGTCCCTAGAGACTGGAGGAGTGCAAAGACAATCTCCAAACAGTAAAAACCGAGGCCCAGGGACGTTGCAAGCTCCCAGGGCCAGAACCCATAGCAGACCTTCAGAAAAGGGGTAATCAGCCGACAGGTGACCCCCCAGCCTGGAGGCTGTAGTGGAGGCCAAGCCAGGGCCATCCAAACTCGGGCAAGGCTAGTGAAGACAGCAGAGAAGGAGACACTAAGAGAGAGGGTACCGGATTTCACACTCGGAATCACCCAGAAGACGGAGGTCCCTGACAGCGGTCCCAGCAGTCCAAGGGTCTTGCCTGCCCTGACAAGAACTGTGAGTAAAGAACTTGAACTGCACCTCTGAAGTTGCCTCAGTTATTTCATCTGCATAGACATTCACAAGCACCAACTGTGCCCCGGGCATTGCTCCACCTGTGGGGAGCAGTACTACCATTGCTGCCATAACATCATCCCGGAGGCCTCACACAGCAGCGGCGGCTTATTAGCCGCATACCACAGGTGGCGTCACGAACACAAACTTTAACTTAAGCCACATATTCAACTGACACCCACCAGGGCCACGGAGCTGGGCCCAGCCACCACTGGCTACCACCGGACTAGTCCGGCCCGGCACCGGGTGTCCCATAGCCCTGGGGTGGGCGAGTCATTTCCACTAATTGGGCCACACACACCCCACTTGACTGGCATCAGTTGACCCAATTTTCAAGATGAAAAAGATGCTTTGCATGAAGCACTCTCAAAAATGCGCGTGCCTTTCGCCTCCCCTGGCTGACCCAGGGGAAGAAAAGTCCTCTGAGAGCCATGATTTGTTCATTTTGGTTCTTTTAGAAACACAGCGAGGGGACTCCAACCACAGTCTCCCTCGTTTCCACTAATTGGGCCACACACACCCCACTTGACTGGCATCAGTTGACCCAATTTTCAAGATGAAAAAGATGCTTTGCATGAAGCACTCTCAAAAATACGCGTGCCTTTCGCCTCCCCTGGCTGACCCAGGGGAAGAAAAGTCCTCTGAGAGCCATGTCCACATTGTCGTCAGTGGACAGACGCGTGTGCTTATCTGCCAGCAGACCCCCAGCAGAACTGAAGACAGGTTCTGAGAGAACGCTGGCTGCAGGACACGACAAGATCCCCAAGGCGTACGTGGCAAGCTCAGGCAATTTATCCAGATTGGAAGCCTAAAATGAGCAGGGCTCAAGTTGCACAGTAATGGCATCGATGTTTCCTTGCATATACTCATATATCTGTGTGTCCTCCTCTTTTTCCTTGTCCAGGTCTTTTGTTTTCGCATGAGTATATGTCCTTGTCACTTTCCCATGTGTTTGTGTTGTGTTGTGAGTTGTTTGTCACCTTTTGGACACCTTTGAGGATGTTTTCTAGGTGTTTTTCTGTGTTTGTGATTGCCTGCCATTGTTTCCTATGCAGTTCGAGTTCGGTTCGTCGAACGTTCTACGAGCCGAACTCGAACGGGAGCTCCGTTCGGCGAACCGACCTCGAGCCGAACCGCGACCGGTTCGCTCATCTCTAGTCTTTATTGTTATTTGTTGTTTATGTCTGTGTGGAAATTATCTGATTTTAAGTAAAATAAAATTTAAGTTTTAGGGGTTTTCCTCTTTGGTCTTCATGCTTATCACCCCTGATATATATTGTTTTTGGTTGTTTGGACTTATTTCATGAGGGCAATACTCTGGAATGGAAGGGCACAAAAGAAAAAGAAGAAATGTTCCAGAATCAGTGGAGCGGCATCGATTGTAGGAGACATTCTGTTTAAATAAAAATAATCCAGTGAAAGGTCTTCTTTAAAGGGAACCTTTCAGGTTCCATAAGCGTTCTAGTCTACAAGCAGGGTGATGTGTGGCCTAGAAACCCCTTCCTACACATCCCTGTGTTGTAATATTGTATAATGTATAAAAAAACATTTTATTACTTATATGTTCCCTATGTAAATTATCAGAGGCTCTAGTCATCTGGGCATCGCATCGCTCTGTGGGCGTGATACCATGGATTTACATGAGCGACGTCACCGTCAACTCCTTAAGATCCCACGCGTGCGATCTTGCCATTCCCGCAGCCTTGTTTTCCGGGTGCTTGCATGTCGGCTTCAGATGCGCACTGAGCATGCTCAAAAGACTTCTGCGGTCCTGACCATGCGTAGAGCGCCTCTGAAGCTGGCAAGTAAACACCCAAATAACAAGGCTGCAGGAATGGCAAGCTCGCACGCGTGGGATCTTAAAGAGATGACGGTGACGTTGCTCATGTAAATCCATGGTATCATGCCCACAGGGGCGTGATACCACGGAAAACATACAAACGCCTACAGGGAGAAGTGATGCACAGGATGCTAGAGCCTCTGATCATATACAAAGGGAGCACGTAAGGTATAAAACATTTTTTATACATTCATATTACACAATATTACATAGTTACATATAGTTACATAGTTACATAGTTACTAAGGTTGAAAAAAGACCTAGGTCCATCTAGTTCAACCTTCCTCCACCAGTTCTACATTTGGTCACAAAGTCAAATATAACCAACAATGTTGTGTGCACTGAGGAAATCATCCAGCCCTTTTTTGAAAGCTGTTATAGTATCTGCCATTACTATCTCTTGTGGTAGGGCATTCCACAGTCTGACTGCTCTAACTGTAAAGCACCCTTTTCTATTTAGCTGTCAGAATCGCTTTTCTTCTGTGGCGCCCTGGACAAGCCAGGGGCCACAGGTAACAACACACACCCCCACCCCCACCCCCAGCAGTTCACACAGACATCCCCAGTGAGACCTGATTTCTTACCTCTGGTTCAGACAGACACACCAGGTGGGCAGAGTTAAGGAGATGGGCATGCCCACCGAGGAGTCTGGCTGGCCTGAGGGAGGAAACTAGAGCAGACAAGTCCAGGCGGAGAAGGAGAGAGGAGGTCTGCAGGGAGGCAGACGTAGACTGGGGCCTAGGTTGGAGCCTAGGGCCCTCGTGCAGCAGTCAGGCAGATGGTAGTGGCCGTCTGCGAGAGCCGGGAAGACAGTCTGGTGGAACCGTAGGTAGCCGGGGCTGGGCGGTGGCCCACCGGTACCGAACCGGGGAGCCAGCTGGAAACCGGAGCGCAGGAGGAGCGTACGGAAGGTGCAGGAAAGGACTTACATTACCAACCTGGGGTCAGGGGAAAAACACCGCAGCCGTCTGTGGGACCCGTCCATCCAGCCGTTTGTTTGACCAGAGACTCTGTGTGAATTACTGGCTGAGTGAGTACCACCGTGCCGTGCGGCACAGCGCTGCCCCCGCGACCCTGCACCTCGACAGGCCCCGCAACCCACCTGCCAACCATCCCTACCCCATCACTGGGCCCCAGGACAACCAACCCCCTACCCACGGAGGGGAGAACTAACATCAAAGCTGCTCAGCGGTGGTGTCACAACTTCACCACAACCGTGGGTGGCATCACGGACAATATCAAATCCCCACAATCAAAACCCCCCTTTTCACTCACGGGCGAGGAACGCCGCTCGAGTCCCCGGGATCCGGCCCACCGCTCGAGCCACCACCGAGCAGCACAGCCGGACCCAAGCAGTGGGAGAGTGCAGCATCCCCTCCTCCGCCCGCGACAATTCCACTCGCAGTGAATGCCCCCTGGTCCTTAGTATTGTCTTTGGAAGAAATAAGTCATGTGCCAGTCCTTTATATTGACCACACATGTATTTATACATATAAATGAGATCTCCTCTGAGACGTCTTTTTTCTAAGCTAAACATATCTAACTTTTTCAACCTGTCATCATATGGGCGGCCTCCATTCCTTGTAATAGTCTAGTTGCCTGCCTTTGAACTGACTCTAACTTCTGAATGTTCTTTTTAAAATGTGGAGCCCAAAACTGGATCCTAAATTCCAGATGTGGCCTTACAAGTGATTTATAGAGGGGTAACAATACGTTGGGATCACGGGATCTAATCTCTCTTTTTATACACCCTAGAATCTTGTTTGCTTTTGCAGCTGCTGCTTGACATTGAGTGCTGCTGCTCAGCTTATTTGTAATGAGAATACCCAAGTCCTTCTCCTGTTCTGTAGTCCCGAGTTTACTTCCATTTAATGTATATGCAGTTATAGGATTACTCCGTCCTAGGTGCATTACTTTACATTTATCAACATTAAATCTCATTTGCCAAGTATCTGCCCATTCTGACATCTTATCCAGATCTTTTTGTAATATTATACTATCAAGGTCAGTTTTTAATATCCTACATAGTTTGGTGTCATCAGCAAAGACTGACACTTTACTATCAATCCCATCCACAAGGTCATTAATAAAGAGATTAAAAATAATCAGTCCTAGCACAGATCCCTGCGGCCCCCCACTGCTGACTATTGCCCATTTAGAGAATGTAGCATTTATGACTACTCTTTGTTTCCTATCTTTTAGCCAATTCCTTACCCAGTTGCATATAGTTTCCCCTAGTCCTTGCTACTGGAGCTTTAGTATAAGGCTGTTATGTGGTACAGTATCAAATGCCTTTGCAAAGTCCAAATAAATCACATCAGCTGCATTACCAATATCCAGGTTTGCACTTACCCCCTCATAGAACCCCAACAGGTTGGTTAGACACGACTTATCTTTCATGAATCCATGCTGTCTGTCAGTTATTATATTATTTTCTGCATCATATTTTTGTATGTCATCCCTTAAAATGCCCTCAAAAATGTTGCATACTACCGATGTCAGGCTTACTGGACGGTAGTTGCCTGGATCTACCCTTTTACCTTTCTTAAATATCGGTACCACATCAGCAATTCTCCAATCCTGAGGCACCAACCCTGTTACAAGTGAGTCTAAAAAGATGAGAGACAGCGGTCTGTCACTTACGGAGCTCAATTTCCTCAATATTCGTGGATGAATGCCATCTGGCCCTGGGGATTTGTCAATGTTTAATTTACTCAGACGTAGGCGTACTTCTTCTTGTGTTAAATTAATTATATCGGGTGGTGAACTTTGATTTTTCACTTGTTGAATGATTCCTGGAACAGTCAGTTCCTTGGTGAACACAGAAGAGAAATGCCTATTTAATATCTCAGTCTTTTGTTTGTCCTCTATAACTAACTTGTTATTATATTTTAAGGGGCCAATACTATCCTTTGTTTTCCTTTTGGCATTAATGTATTTATAAAAGATTTTGGGATTTATTTTAATGTCATTGGCGATTTTTGTTTCAGTAGCTAGTTTTGCTTGTTTGATTTCTTTTTTTGCATTTCCTATTGATATCTTTATACTCCTGAAATGCTATTTCTGTATTATCAGCCTTCAAGATTTTAAACACCCTTTGTTTTTGTTTTATTATACTTTGTACAGTCTTATTTATCCATAGTGGTTTCTTTTTATTCCGGGCAGGGCCGGATTATAGGCGGGGCAGGCGGGGCTTCAGCCCCGGGGCCCCCACCAAAAGAGCTTCTAAGGGGGCCCCCACCACCAGGGCCATACTTGCCACCCGTCAGCAATTTTTTTTCTTTTTTTCACACCCGCTCCCCCTCCGTAAAGACAGTCTAAATCAGCTGTGTTTTCGGGGGGGGGGGGGGGGTAGCACCTACATTTATTTGTATCTGCGTCTCTAAGACGCAAAAACAGACTGCGGGCGCAGGATGCTGATTGACCTCGGAAGTACCATCGCCTGTACTTCCGGGGTCAGAGGTGTGCCTGCTCCCTGCTCTGCTGCGGCGTCCAGTGCTGCGGACGTCACAGCAGGACGCCGCGGACGTCACAGCAGGACGCCGCGGACGTCACAGCAGGACACCGCGGAGGAGAAGACCCACGCTCGCGGCCGCGGAGGAGAAGACCCACGCTCGCGGCCGCGGAGGAGAAGACCCACGCTCGCGGCCGCGGAGGAGAAGACCCACGCTCGCGGCCGCGGAGGAGAAGACCCACGCGCGCGGCCACGGAGGAAAAGACCCACGCGCGCGGCCGCGGAGGAGAAGACCCACGCCACGGCCAGGAGAGGAGACTAACCGGAGCAGGAGGATGGCCGTGGCACCGGAACAGCAGCAGGAGGATGGCGGCCTATACCGGAGCAGCAGGAGGATGGCATCAGAGCAGGTAGGGGCAGAGCTGAAGAAAGATCTGTGGTGTGATGCAGAGCTGTGTGGGTGAAGCAGAGCTGTGTGGGTGAAGCAGAGCTGAAGAAAGATGTGTGGTGTGAAGCAGAGCTGTGTTTGTGTGTGTGTGTGAAGCAGAGCTGTGTGTGTGTGTGTGTATGTGAGTGCGTGTGAAGCAGAGCTGTGTGTGTGTGTGAAGCAGAGCTGAAGAAAGATGCGTGGTGTGAAGCAGAGCTGTGTGTGTGTGTGAAGCAGAGCTGTGTGTGTGTGTGTGAAGCAGAGCTGTGTGTGTGTGTGTGAAGCAGAGCTGTGTGTGTGTGTGTGTGTGTGAAGCAGAGCTGTGTGTGTGTGTGTGTGAAGCAGAGCTGTGTGTGTGTGTGTGAAGCAGAGCTGTGTGTGTGTTTGAAGCAGAGCCATGTGTGTGTGAAGCAGAGCTGTGTGTGTGTGTGCGTGTGTGTGTGTGAAGCAGAGCCGTGTGTGTGTGTGTGTGAAGCAGAGCCGTGTGTGTGTGTGTGCGTGTGTGAAGCAGAGCTGTGTGTGTGTGTGTGTGAAGCAGAGCCGTGTGTGTGTGTGTGTGTGTGTGAGTGCGTGTGAAGCAGAGCTGTGTGTGTGTGTGTGTGAAGCAGAGCTGTGTGTGTGTGAAGCAGAGCTGAAGAAAGATGCGTGGTGTGAAGCAGAGCTGTGTGTGTGCGTGTGTGAAGCAGAGCTGTGTGTGTGTGTGTGCGTGTGTGAAGCAGAGCTGTGTGTGTGTGTGTGTGTGTGTGAAGCAGAGCTGTGTGTGTGTGAAGCAGAGCTGTGTGTGTGTGTGTGTGAAGCAGAGCTGTGTGTGTGAAGCAGAGCTGAAGAAAGATGTGTGGTGTGAAGCAGAGCTGTGTGTGTGTGTGTGTGTGTGTGTGTAAGTGAAGCAGAGCTGTGTGTGTGTGTGTGTGTGTGAAGCAGAGCTGAAGAGAGATGTGTGGTGTGAAGCAGAGCTGTGTGTGTGTGTGTGTGAAGCAGAGCTGTGTGTGTGTGTGTGTGTGAAGCAGAGCTGTGTGTGTGTGTGTGTGTGTGTGTGTGAAGCAGAGCTGAAGAAAGATGTGTGGTGTGAAGCAGAGCTGTGTGTGTGAGAAGCAGAGCTGTGTGTGTGAAGCAGAGCTGAAGAAAGATGTGTGGTGTGAAGCAGAGGTGTGTGTGTGTGTGTGAGTGTGTGTGAAGCAGAGATGTGTGTGTGTGTGAAGCAGAGCTGTGTGTGTGTGTGAAGCAGAGCTGTGTGTGTGTGAAGCAGAGCTGAAGAAAGATGTGTGGTGTGAAGCAGAGCTGTGTGTGTGTGTGTGTGAAGCAGAGCTGTGTGTGTGTGTGTGTGTGTGTGTGTGAAGCAGAGCTGTGTGTGTGTATGAAGCAGAGCTGTGTGTGTGTATATATGAATCAGAGCAGTCTATGCGGCACCCCAGAACTATATGGGTCCCCCAGAGCGCTAAGCCACCCATCCCAGTAATGTGTACTCCACCAGAGCTGTTTGCCTCTCCAGTAACGTCTATGCCCCCCCCCAGTAATGTCTATGCCCCCTGCCCCTCCTGTAATGTATATATTGTAGGCCCCAGCCCCTCCTGTGATGTATATACAGCAGTGCTGTGTCAGTGTGCATGGTGTGTAGTCATGTCAGTTAGTGATGGCCATCATGCAACACAGCCATATGTCCTGGAGGAGCTGGAAACAAGCGGGGGAGGTGAGTGAGGCTGCTTGTGACTTCTCCATATTAACACCTGTAATGCATCTGTGTCTGCATGTATGTCAGTGTATATGACTGTGCATATATTTGTCTGTTTAAATGTATTTTTGTGAATTTGTCTTCAAATATGTATATGTACGTATATGCCTGTATGTGTATGTGCGTGTCTGTGTGTGGATGGGGCCCCCTGAGACTCAACCGGGGACCACAAAAACCTGGAGCCGTCCCTGGCTGCCTTAACATTGGGATCAATTAAAAATATGTGAGTAACTCTACTTTCTGTGTATAAGTGACGGCTGTGAGTGATCCTGGACTGTGTCTGTATTGTACTGTGTATAAGTGACGGCTGTGAGTGATCCTGGACTGTATCTGTATTGTACTGTGTGTATAAGGCCCGTTTCACACGTCAGTGAAAAACACTGAAGTTTTTCACTGGCGTGTAAAACACGCACATGTCCCTGCGTGTGCCGAAAATCACGGCACACGTGGGTTGTCTAAGTGCAATCCGGGCTCCGTTCTCCGTGGCCCGTGATTGCACTTAGAGATTCACTCACCTGCGCCCGCTCCCGCTGTCCATGGTGCTGATCGCTCCCGCGGTGCAGCATCCGGTCGGCGGTGACCCCTGCAGGAGCTGCTTCCGGGTCGGCTGTGTCGCGCATAATGAATATGCGCGACAGTAATCAGCCGGCACAGAAGCAGCAGGGAGAACGGGCTGCAGAGGACATCGCTGGACGCTGGGTGAGTTAAAATGTTTATTATTTTAAAAGCACGTTTTTTTCTGGCACGTGTTTCACGGACCACACCACTGCGTGGTCCGTAGAACATCAGTGATGCCAGAAAAAAATGGACATGTCTCCGTGCAGCAATCACGCACACGCGGGTACGCCGCACGGAGACACGTGCAGTGACAAATCACTGACGTGTGAGCAGACCCATTCATTATAATGGGTCTGCGTATGTCAGTGATTCTGGTACGTTTAAAAAAAAGCACAAACGTACCAGAATCACTGACGTGTGAAAGGGGCCTAAGTGACGGCTGTGAGTGATCCTGGACTGTATCTGTATTGTACTGTGTGTATAAGTGACGGCTGTGAGTGATCCTGGACTGTATCTGTATTGTAGTACTGTAAATCTGAATGTGGCAGAACAGGGTAAGATACATGTTCATTGGATTTATATCTAAATGCTACAGTTTGTGCTCTACTGTTATGGCTAAAAATGTTAACGTTTATGGGGCCCCCACCAGATTCTCTGCCCAGGGGCCCCCACCAACCTTAATCCGGCCCTGATTCCGGGACATTTTATTACCAGAGGGTATACGTTTTTTACAGGACTCTAGCAGTATATCCTTAAACTTTCCCCATTTATGTTCAGTATCCCCAGTTACCATGACTTTGTCCCAATCTACACCTTTAAGCTCTTCCCTTAATTTGTTGAAATCAGCTTTCCTAAAATTCCAGGTTTTAGCATTTCCCCTTTGAAATGTTCTATTGAATATTACGTTGAAGCTTACCATATTATGATCGCTGGTGCCCAAGTGCTCCCGAACCTGTAGATCTGAAATTGTATCCGGTCTATTTGACAGGACCAAATCTAGCAAATTATCTCCCCTCGTCGATTCATCTACCATCTGAGAGAGGAAATGGTCTTGAATAGTAGATAAGAACTTACAGCTTTTAGCAGAACCAGAAGATTCTATGTTCCACCGTATGTCTGGATAGTTGAAATCCCCCATAATAAGAACACGATTATTATTATTAGCTGCCTTTTCAATTTGTTCCAGCATTTCACCCTCTATTTGTTCAGGTATGCTAGGAGGCTTATAGCAAACTCCAATTAGCATTTTTCCATTATTCCCCTCCCCATGTACATTTACCCATACTGACTCTACATTGTTGCAGTTCCCCCAAATGTCATCATTCAACACAGGTTTTAGGTTAGATTTGATAAATATACACACCCCACCACCTCTTTTGTCTTTCCTGTCCCTCCTAAATGTACTATAACCCTGTATGTTTGTCACCCAGTCATGGCTTTCATCCAGCCAGGTTTCCGTAATGCCGACCACATCATAATCCATGGTTGACATAAGAGTCTCCAATTCATTCATTTTGTTTGCAAGACTTCTTGCATTTGCCAGTAGACATTTAATCCTATTAACACCTTTATTACTCCTAGCCTCCCTACGTTCCTTGTATGTCCCTCCCCCCAGATCCTAGTTTAAAAGCTCCTCCATCCGTCTGACCATTTTCTCCCCCAGCACAGCTGCACCCTCCCCATTGAGGTGCAGACCGTCCCTACCGTAGAGCCTGTAGCCGACTGAGAAGTCAGCCCAGTTCTCCATGAACCCGAACCCTTCCTTCCTGCACCAATTTCTAAGCCACGTATTTATCTCCCTAAGCTCCTGCTGTCTTTCTAGTGACGCTCGTGGCACCGGTAGTATTTCTGAAAACAACACAGGGATGGGTAGGAAGGGGTTACTAGGTCACACATCACCCTGTTTGTAGGTTAGAACACATATGGGACCTGACAGGTTCCCTTTAACGTGCATATTGTGCTGAATAAAATCTCAATAGACCTTTATCTTTTGCTGATTCAGTGCGTCCAACGGCCATGGCCACAAATGGCTGACAGAGAAATGTCTCAACGTGGCTTAAATATGTTATATCATGGGCATTTTTTGCTCAGTGACTTAGTAAAATATTATCAAAGACCAGAAATGTACCCCTCTCCATCCTCCCAGACAACCACTATTACCAAACGCCTTATCTTATTATTTTACCTCTTTTTGTTGGACCAGAAAGTAATCTACAAAAGTTTGTGGGTCATTGTCATCCAGTTGATTCCTTGTTTTTGTGACCATGTCTCTAATTATGGAATATAGCTCATCAGTGATTTTTAAGACGGTTTTGTGACTTCCTGGAAGCCAGCGCAACAGGGATGGATATGCGTTGTACAACTGTGGAGCGAAATATAAATGAAGCCATTACATATACAGTGCCCAGCATAAATGAGTACACCTCAACATATTTGTCAGAAGACCTTTCAGATTCAACATTTTCTACCGGATACCATATTAGAAGATACTCCCAAAAATGTGGACTATTAACTTCAAAAAAAATTTGTTAATTTGCATATTTAAAATAGCAATTTTCCTAACAAATTTATTAATGACCATGTTACAAAAATAAGTACCCCCCAAAAGAAAGTCTAAGCAGTAAAGCTAACGTTTAGACTATCTAAGGTTGCAACCACAGGTCAATCTAATTTTTCATTAAAGGGAACCTGTCACCGTTTTTTTGGCATATAAGCTGTGGCCACCACCACCTGGTTATTATATACAGCATTCTAACATGCTGTATATAAGAGCCCAGGCCGCCATGCAGAACATAAAAAACACTTTATAATACTCACCTAATGGTCGTGTGTCGCCCAGCTGCAGCAGTCACCTCAGGGACTCCACTCCACATTCGGGGATGCCACAGGGTCTCCACTGGATTATCTCTGGCCACAGGTATGTCAAGTTTATTTACATTAAACACAGGAGCTGTGGAAATAAAGCGCAATAGGGTCTTACCCTTATAGGTACAGGGCACGGGTAGGGGGAGCAATACTACTCACCAAATGTAGTTGTGAAAGTCACAACTACTTATAATCGCATGTAGAAGTAGACCACGGCAGCGGCAACCCAAGCGGCTGATAACAGAGAGAGGTATAGAAATAGGGTTTCTAAAAGCCGCGCCAATGATCACAGCCAGGACATCAGATTAATGTGACTTTATTGCAGCATCGGTCTACGCGTTTCAGGAGCTCTGCCCCCTTCCTCAGGACCATAGAAAAGACAACATCAAATCCCTTTGATTTGATGTTGTCTTTTCTATGGTCCTGAGGAAGGGGGCAGAGCTCCTGAAACGCGTAGACCGATGCTGCAATAAAGTCACATTAATCTGATGTCCTGGCTGTGATCATTGGCGCGGCTTTTAGAAACCCTATTTCTATACCTCTCTCTGTTATAAGTTTATTTACATGGGAGTCGTGACGCCACTCACGGTTTGCGGTCAGGGTTATGGTTGACCGCCACTGCAGTTTTAACGAGCGTCTGGGGCTGGTGGAATCTGCAGTGGGATGGTGTGGCCTCCCGTGAGTGAGGCTGGCCCCAGGGGCTCGGGTGTGTGGAACAACAGGTCGCAGAATAACTCAGTCGCAGTCCAGAAAGTCTTTCAACCTGTTTACTCACGTTCAGCTGGTTTTGTGAAGTAACCCGGGCAATGCTGAGGTAAACCAGGAGAGAACCAGGTATCCTTTAGACTGGCATAAGGGTAACCATTAGCTCACCTTCCTAGCGCTTCTTGTTTCGGACAACCCCTGACTTAAAGTACCGTGGGATTCATCGAGGGAAGTCACTTCTGCCTTTTCTCCCCTTTATTGCCAGTTTGCTGGCAGCGTGGACCAAGGCAGATGGCTCCAGGTTCGATCCTCCTTATGGGACCCTCGTTGCTGCTGATGCTCGGACTCTGTTTTGGTTGGTGAGAAACCTCTAGTCCCTCCACCTGCAGGATTTAGCAGACCACTAAATAGATGTCTGTCTCTAGGGACCTGTTCCCCTTGCGTACCTTGTTACCAGGAGTCCCCGTACTCAACTGCCTGTCCTCTCTTCAGGTGTCTTTCAGGCTGACTGTGTGGCAACCGTTCTCCCCCACCAGCGGCTACTACACGTGCAGGGTCTGACTAGCATGTCCGCTCTCCTGGGTCTCCACTATCAGACAGGCTCTCCTCTCCTTCTCCTTTTCTGACTGCCACTGAAACCATAGCTCCCAGCCTCTCTACCGCACCCCTTGATTGGATGTGGAGGCACGCCCCCTCTTGGGTCTGCCCAGGGGTCCCCTCAAAGGTGTGTGAGACCTGGTCACTATGTGTCTGTGCGTACCCTATTCCAGCCTTCAGGATTACTTGTCAGTACTGACCCGGCATGGGTGCAGTACCTAGTGGCGCCTGACCAGGTCAGGGGCGCCACATTCACCCCTAGTTATCACCAGCATGTCCTCAGGCTGCAAAAACAAGAAACTTTTTAATACAACTTTTCCCACACAGAGGAGTAATTAAAAATATACCAGGTACCATTCCACCACCACCCACCACCCATAAGTCCTGAACCCACCCAGCAACTTCCAGGAGGCAGGTCACTGGTCCCTTTGGTGACCAGGTCAGGGGCGCCACAGTCTTGCTGCAGTGGAGTTGGGTCATATGGGCGTCTCCATTGTCTGGTGCCGGCGCCGCCTCTTTTGGTCATCTTCGTCCTCCTTCTTCTGTAGCCGGGGTGCATGACACGTCTACATCATCCACACTCACCGGCATTGAGGTCTTGAGCAGGTGAGTGTATATGAAGTAGGGCGCGTCATGCACACAGGCTTCAGAAGGACGAAGATGGCCGAAAGAGTAGGCGCCAGCACCAGACAACGGAGACGCCCATATGGCCCAACTCCACTGCAGAGCGACCATTAGGTGAGTATTATAAAGTGTTTTTTATGTTCTACACAGCGGCCTGGGCTCTTATATACAGCATGTTAGAATGCTGTATATGAGAGCCCGCTGGTGGTGGCCGAAGCTTATATGCTAAAAAATCTGTGAGAGGTTCCCTTTAAAAGGGTTGTTTAAGACTATTTATTTTTTTTACAATGGACCTAACAACTAACAGGCAGGTTGTTGCTAACTTCCGACAATCATAGGACTCTGACTTGTGCCAGCGGTTCTAAGATTATCGCTGATGTCGCATTGACAGAGTAGCTGCTTCTCTTCCAGGTCACTATGTTGATGAGACATGATTGTCAACATCATGCTGACTGAAAGCAAGCGCACCTGCTGACAAATTGCAAGAAACTGGCTGTCAATCAGCATGGCGTTGTCCCATCAATGGAACAACTAGGAACCGTGACCGCTCTGAGCCAGCACTGGGTAGAACAGGCAGATAGCAGCTAACTGCCTGCATGTTCTTAAGCCCATAGTAAAAAAAAAATAAAAATATCCTGGATAATTAATTTAAACAGGTGTCTAGCAGACAGTTGACTGAACAAAAGAGTTACTTAAAGAAATTCCCTTCCCATTTCATGGTGTCAGCAATGGTACCACAAGGAAGAGAAATGTCACAATACCTGAGAAAGAAAGTAGTTCCTTTATACAAAAAAAGATTACAGTTAGAAGACCAACAAATCTTTACTTATCCATCAGAATATTGGAGCAAAAGGGATACAAAAATAGAAGAACAAAGATGGAACTGCAACCACCAAGCCGAACACAGAAGTTACCATTTAAGCAGGAGCATCTTCTGATGAGAAGAGTTGAAATAAACAACATGCAAGTTCACGGCAATTATCTAAATAAGTAGAAAGTCGAATCAGGTAGTTTCAAAATACGAAATACACAGCAGAAACGGCATTCATAGGAGTCACATAAGAAGTAATCAGCCAATGCTGCCTACAATTTGTCAGGGCCTATGCTGAAAAACATGAAGAGTACTGGGGCTGTATACTCCAGTGCAATGAGACCAAAACAAATGTCTTTTGAACATATGGCTTCAAACCAAATGGCGTTAATGGTTAGGAATAATATATATATATATATATATATATATATATATACTGTATATATATATATATATATATATATATACACCGTATTTTTTGCTTTATAAGACGCACTTTTGTACCCCCAAATTTTGGGGGAAAGTAGGGGGTGCGTCTTAAAATCCAAATATACGGGGGGGGGGGTGTATATATATATATATATATATATATATATATATATATACATACAAAGCAGGGTCCAGGGGAGGTGGGGGCAGCTCTGGAGCGGTGCTGGACGCTGGTGAAAGCTACAGGAGGGAGCCTTTGATCTCCTGCTCCCGCTCATATAATATGCACTGCCGCTGTCCATCACTGTGGTGTTGAAAGCGCACCGCGGCGATGGGCTGGGGCAGCGGCACATATTATATCTGCCTGCGCCCTCCTTTGATGGCACATGATCCCCCTGTGTTAGATATGGCCCCCATAATGCTGCCCATAGTAAAATAAAAAAAGCTTTACTTACCTCCAGCGCTGATCTCCCGGTGTCTCTGCTGCCGCTGTCTGTGATCAGGCACGCAGAGATGATATCACTCTGCTGTGCCGATCACATGACCGGCACTGAGAACCAGGAAGTGGAGGTAGAGCAGCAGCACGGAGGGAGACACGAGGAGGGACAGCGCTGAGAAGGTAAGGAAAGAGTGTTTTATTTTACTATGGGCAGCAGCATGGGTGCCATATCTAACACAGGGGAGGTGTGCGATCTATAGTGGCCATGGGCAGCAGCATGCGTGCCATATCTAACACAGGGGAGGTGTGCGATCTATAGTGGCCATGGGCAGCAGCATGGGTGCCATATCTAACACAGGGGAGGTGTGCGATCTATAGCGGCCATGGGCAGCAGTATGGGTACCATATCTAACACAGGGGAGGTGTGCCATCTATAGTGGCAATGGGCAGCAGTATGGGGGCCATGTCTAACACAGGGGAGGTGTGCCATCTATAGTGACCAATTGGCAGCAGTATGGGTGCCATATCTAAAACAGGGGAGGTGTGCCATCTATAGGGGCCATGGGCAGCACACATGGGGACCATATCTAACACAGGGGAGGTGTGCCATCTATAGGGGCCATGAGCAGCACAGGGGGATGTGTGCAATCCATAGGGGGCCATGGGCAGCACAGGGGGACATGTGCCATCCATAGGAGACCTGTGCCAGCTGTAGGAGACGTGTGCCATCCATAGGAGATCTGTGCCAGCTGTAGGAGGCATGTGTCATCCATAGGAGACCTGTGCCAGATGTAGGAGATGTGTGCCATCTATAGGAGACCTGTGCCAGCTGTAGGGGACATGTGCCAGCAATAGGGGATATGTGTCATCAATGGGGGACATGTGGCATCACTGGGGGACGTGTCCCAGCACAAGGGGGCTATATTCAATATAAGGGGGCCATATCCAGATTAAGGGGGCTAATTTTAGGATGGGGGGCTATGAGGGACATATACCCTATATGATTTGTTAGACGGACACTGGCATTATAAGATGGACCCCATTTAACATTAAAAAAAAAATTCTCTTTTCCTTCACCAAATTTGGGGATGCGTCTAATAATCAGGTGCGTCTACAGTGATCCCGTGCTGATTTTGTAAGTTTGCCCTCTGACAAAACCATGAATGCTACTGTAGTTAAATTTAAGAGTAAAAGATAGAATGTCCAAAATAAAATCCAGAAAATCACATTGTATACATTATATAAATTTGTTTGCATTAAGGACATGATCCTCTACCAACCTTTAAGAGTTCTGCCTTCTACAGACACCTAGACGTTCATAATCAACTCGTTAACTGCATTAAAGACGGTTGTCTTAAATTGTCACGTGTATAAAAGACTCCTGCCAACAGACTCAATTAATCAGACTCTAACCTCTACAACATGGGCAAGACCAAAGAGCATTCTAAGGATGTCAGGGACAAGATCATAGACCTGCACAAGGCTGGAATGGGCTACAAAACCATAAGTAAGACGCTGGGTGAGAAGGAGACAACTGTTGGTGCAATAGTAAGAAAATGGTAGAAATACAAAGAGTGTCAATTGGTATCGATCTTGGGCTCCACACAAAATCTCACCTCGTGGAAAATCCAGGATCATGGGGAAGGTGAGAGATCAGCCTAAAACTTCATGGGGGAACTTTTTAATGATTTCAAGGCAGCTGGGACCACTGTCACCAAGAAAACCAATGGTAACACATTATGCTGTAATGGAATTAAATTCTGCAGTGTCCGCAAAGTTCCACTGCTCAAGAGGGTACATGTAAAGCCGGCCCATCTGAAGTTTGCCAGTGAACACCTGGATGATTCTGAGAGTGATTGGGAGAAGGTGCTGTGGTCAGATAAGACAAAAATTAAGCTCTTTGGCCTAAACTCAGCTTGTCATGTTTGGAGGAAGAGAAATGCTGCCTATAACCAAAGAACACCATCCCCACTGTCAAGCATGGAGGTGGAAACATTATGTTTTGGAGTGTTTCTCTGCTAAGGGCACAGGACTACATCACCGCATCAATGGGACAATGGACGGAGCCATGTACCATAAAATTCTGAGTGGCAACCTCCTTCCCTCTGCCAGGACATTAAAAATGGGTCATGGCTGGGTCTTCCAGCACAACAATGACCCAAAACATACAGCCAAGGCAACAAAGTAGTGGCTCAAAAAGATGCACATTAAGGTCATGGAGTTGCCTAGCCAGTCTCCAGACCTTAATTCCATAGAAAACTTATGGAGGGAGCTGAAGCTCCGAGTTACCAAGCAACAGCCTCAAAATCTTAATGATTTAAGCCTACTTTACACGTTATGATTTCGCATACGATATCGTATGCGATCATAACCGCCCCCATCGTATGTGCGGCATGTTCAATTTGTTGAACGTGTCGCACAAACGAGTAACCTTCCTGGAGTGTAAGGGACGTTCGGCGTCACATCGACGTCACACAGCAGCCGGCCAATCGAAGCGGAGGGGCGGAGATGAGCGGGACGTAAACATCCCACCCACTTCCTTCCTTCCGCATTGTCGGCCGGGAGCCGCAGGACGCAGGTAAGATCTGTTCATCATTCCCGGGGTGTCACACACTGCGATGTGTGCTGCCCTGGGTATGATGAACAATCTGACGTTCAATTCATGAAAAATGAACGACGTGCGTGCGATGAACGTTTTAACGTTCAATCGCAATCGCACGTACCTGTCACACACTAAAATGTACCTTACGATGCCGGATGTGCGTCACTTACGACGTGACCCCGCCGACACATCGTAAGATATATTGCAGTGTGTAAAGCGGCCTTTACAGATGATCTGCAAAGAGGAGTGGAGCAAAATTCCTTCTGACCTGTGCACAAACCTCATCATCAACTACAAAAAATGTCTGACTGCTGTGCTGCCAACAAGGGTTTTGTCACCAAGTATTAAGTCTTGTTTGTCAGAGGGATCTAATACTTATTTCTCTCTGTAAAATGCAAATAAATGTATATAATTTATACAATGTGATTTTCTGTATTTTATTTTGGATATTCTATCTCTCACTGTTAAAATTAACATACCCTTAAAATTATCGACTGTTCATGTCTTTATCAGTGGCAAACTTACAAAATCAGCAAGGGTTCAAATAAATATTTCCTTCACTGTATATATAGAGCCTACAGTGAAACATGGTGGTGGCAGTGTCCTTTTGTGTTGCTGTATAAGCTCTACTGGTGCCTGGGGCTATCTTTCATTGATAATTTTATGACTTCACAGACGTACTACTGTACAATGTGTCAAGCTCCCGGTGTACCGGCACCGCTTCCTACCCACTGGTCCGGTCTCACCATCACGACACCGCTCCTTACCCACTGATCCGGTCCACGTACCCACCGATCACGGCCGCTGCTCCCACTCGTGCTTCCCTGCGTCCTTTCCCCGGCCTCCTGTGTTTGCCTCTGGCTCCTAGGCTCAAGCATATGTATAGGGCGGGGCCGCGCCCACTTTCCTTGTCTTATAGGCCGAGCACTCCTGAAACAGGATATAGCTGATACAGGTGCAGGGTATATAAGACTTCCCTTTCCATGTGGGCGGCACCTGTTCAATGTGTTACTTTAGCTAGGTGTTCAGGTCTCCTAGTGCCTTGTCTCTCTTTAACCCTGTCTCTTTCGTAGAGCCAGTCCTGCCACCTCTACCTGGTCCTGACTGCGGATTACCCAGGAAGTCTCCCGGTGACTGTTGGCTCTGCATCTCACCACCTTCCATCAGCCTGAACCCGTTTCCGATCCCCGACTTCACCTGGTGACCTCAGTCTTCTCGTCTAGCTGGGTCCAGAGTCTGCCTGCTGTTCCTACCCGGCACTTGAACCTGGTCCCCGTCTTCTGCCCAGCCTCCGGAGTTCCGTGTACCCAGAGATATCCGTATACCAGTTCCCTGAAGGACGTTGATCCTGTACCACTAGTGCTCCGGCTACCGTGCATCTAGGCCCTCTGGTGGGGTGATCGGACAGTCCCTGTACAGGGGTTAGCTCCGGGTTGCCTCACTGGGGGAGTCCGGTGCATGGCCCAGAGGATCCACCACCAGGACGTTACAGATTGAACAGGCCATGGATTCCGCCGGAGCACAAATGTCTGAACTGGCTGAACTGCGCTAGGAACTGGTGCGACAGCGTGAGACCCTGACCCGCATACTGAATTTCTTGACGTCTGTGGACCACCGTTTGTGTACATTACAGACCACAGCCGCGTCCTCATCGACGCAAACAACCACGACTGCAGCCGCCTCTGTCTCCCCCTCGGCGTCGCAACTCCGCCTAGGTGCTCCGCCTCATAATGCTGGGGACCGCAAGACCTGTAGAGGTTTTCTGACTCAATGCTCTCTACACTTCGAGTTGCTTCCACATCTCATTGTCTCTGATTGAGCAAAGGTGGCCTTTCTGATGTCCCACCTGGAAGGCGAAGCATTGGCCTGGATAAATCTTTTGTGGGAGAATGAGGACCCAGTGACTACCGACATACTGGAATTCCTTCAGGCCTCCGTAGCCCCTTTGATGAACCAGGATGCACCACCGCGCTCATCTCCTCGCTCCTCCGGCTATGCCAAGGAACACTAACGGTTAGCCAGTACGCCATCCAGTTCCGTACGCTTGCCTCTGAGTTAGGATGGAACAACGAGGTATTGACGGCAGCCTTTTGGGAGGGCCTCTCCGGCCGCATCAAGGATAAATTAGCCGGTCGTGATGTTCCTCGTACCTTGGAGGCTTTGGTCTCTCTAGCGACCCGAATTGATCTTCGTTTTCAGAAATGATCCAAGGAAGTATCCCGGGAGATGCGACCAATCCATCACACCTCCACTCTGCAGAGGTCTACCGTTCCCCCGCCACTGCCATCCTGCGATTCTACTCCCGAACCTATGCAAATAGACCGTCTGGGACTTGCCGAGCAACACCGAGCGAAGCGGCTCGCCCTAGGTCGGTGCTTCTACTGTGGAAGCGGTACACACCTGCTTCACTCTTGCCCTGAGAGACCGGGAAAACCCCAAGTCCTAGGGTTGGTGGGAGACGCCACCCTAGGTACTGGAATCCCCTCAGTCCCGGTTACACAGACTGTCCAGGTGACGATGGAGAAGACCCGGTTCACGGCAGAGGCTCACATTGATTCAGGAGCAGCGGGCAATTTCACCCAACAGACTACAGTGAACCGATATCGGATACCTGTCACCCCGCTTGCTATGCCCCTCAGGCTCGCCTCCGTGAACGGAAAACCCTTATCCGAACCCGTGTTGTTTAGGACCAAACCCGTGGAACTCCATGTAGGCACTTAGCGTATCGAAAAGATTGCTTTATATGTTCTCCCGAAGATGGCTCACGCAATCCTGCTGGGTCTGCCCTGGTTACGACTCCATGAACCCGGTGTTAGTTGGCGCTCTGGAGAGATCACTTGTTGGGGCCCGTTGTGCCATGACAACTGTCTACAGTCATGGCCAAAAGTTTTGAAAATGCTACAAATATTAATTTTTACAAAGTCTACTGCTTAAGTTTTTCTAATGGCATTTTGCATATACTCCAGAATGTCATAAAGAGTGATCAGCTTAACAGCAATTACTTGCAAAGTCAATATTGGCTAAGAAAATTAACTTTAACCCCCAAAACACATTTCAACATCATTGCATTCCTGCCTTAAAAGGAGCAGCTAACATTGTTTTAGTGATTGTTCCATTAACACAGGTGTGGGTGTTGATGAGGACAGGGCTGGCGATCAATCAGTCATGATTAAGTAAGAATGACACCACTGGACACTTTAAAAGGAGGCTGGTGCTTGGTATCATTGTTTCTCTTCAGTTAACCATGGTTATCTCTAAAGAAACACGTGCAGCCATCATTGCTCTGCACAAAAATGGCCTAACAGGGAAGAGTATCACAGCTACAAAGATTGCACCTCATTCAACAATCTATCGCATCATCAAGAACTTCAAGGAGAGAGCTTCCATTGTTGCCAAAAAGACTCCAGGGCGCCCAAGAAGGACCAGCAAACGCCAGGACTGTATCTTAAAACTGTTTCAGCTGCGGGATCGGACTACCAGCAGTGCCGAGCTAGCTCAGCAATGGCAACAGGCTGGTGTGAGTGCTTCTGCACGCACTGTGAGGCGGAGACTCTTTGAGCAAGGCCTGATTTCAAGGAGGGCAGCAAAGAAGCCACTTCTCTCCAGAAAAAACATCATGGACCGACTGATATTCTGCAAAAGGTACAGGGAGTGGACTGCTGAGGACTGGGGTAAAGTCATTTTGTCAGATGAATCCCCTTTTCGATTGTTTGGGACATCTGGAAAACAGCTTATTAGGAGAAGAAGAGCTGAGCGCTACCACCAGTCTTGTCTCATGCCAACTGTTAAGCATCCTGAAACGATTCATGTGTGGGGTTGCTTCTCAGCCAAGGGAATCGGCTCACTCACAGTCTTGCCTAAAAACACAGCCATGAATAAAGAATGGTACCAGAATGTCCTCCAAGAGCAACTTCTCCCAACTGTCCAAGAGCAGTTTGGCGCCCAACAATGCCTTTTCCAGCATGATGGAGCACCTTGCCATAAAGCAAAGGTGATCACTAAATGGCTCATGGAACAAAACATAGAGATTTTGGGTCCATGGCCTGGAAACTCCCCAGATCTTAATCCCATTGAGAACTTGTGGGCAATCATCAAGAGACGGGTGGACAAACAAAAACCAACAAATTCTGGCAAAATGCAAGCATTGCTTATGCAAGAATGGACAGCTATCAGTCAGGATTTGGTCCAGAAGTTGATTGAGAGCATGCCAGGGAGAATTATAGAGGTCCTGAAGAAGAAGGGTCAACACTGCAAATATTGACTTGCTGCATTAACTCATTCTAACTGTCAATATAACCTTTTGGTCTCATAATATGATTGCAATTATATTTCTGTATGTGATGTAAACATCAGACAAACACAATTAAAAACCAGAGGGCAACAGATTATGTGAAAATATAATTTTGGTGTCATTCTCAAAACTTTTGGCCATGACTGTACAGCCCGAACAGCCTGTTCATCAGTCACCGACACCGGAGTCCTCTATGCCGGAGGAACAAGAAGAACAGACGAATCGGTCCAGCGTTGGTCCCAGTAAGGTTGTCCCGGTGGCTACCTCCACCCTGGCACAAATGCCTCCTGTGAAGTCCTTAGTCGCGGAGACTGACAGGCTCGATGTTCTTCAGTGGGGGCATTCTTCGGAATTGTCCACCCACGCCGATCGAGAGGAAACCCTGAGTGCTATTGGTCGGGCCCACTGGTGGCCGTCTCTCCATCAGGATGTTGCCTCCTTTGTCTCTACTTGTCTGTCCTGTGCCCGGACCAGGACACCTGAGCTGGTAGTCCTTGGTTCCCTCTCTTCTGCTGCCAGTGCTCCTCCTCTTCCCATTGCTGCTGACAGGGAGTGTCCGGTAAGAGGTATAGTGGCCATGAAGCGAGTGCAGGGTAAGCAGTCCTTCCTTGCCGATTGGGTGGGTTGCGGTCCTGAAGCCCGGTCTTGGATACCCCGGAGATACATTACTGCCCCTCTTCTACGTGGCTTCTTGTCCCGGTCGCGGGGAGGAGGGCGTGAGGGAGGGGGTACTGTCACGCTCCCGGTGTACCGGCACTGCTTCTTACCCACTGGTCCGGTCTCACCATCACGACACCGCTCCTTACCCACTGATCCGGTCCACGTACCCACCGATCGTGGCCGCTGCTCCCACTCGTGCTTCCCTGCGTCCTGTCCCTGGCCTCCTGTGTGTCCCTCTGGCTCCTAGGCTCACGCATGTGTATAGGGCAGGGCCGCGCCCACTTCCCTTGTCTTATAGACCCAGCACTCCTGAAACAGGATATGGCTGATACAGGTGCAGGGTATATAAGACTTCCCTTTCCATGTGGGCGGTGCCTGTTCAACGTGTTACTTTAGCTAGGTGTTCAGGTCTCCTAGCGCCTTGTCTCTCTTTAACCCTGTCTCTTTCGTAGAGCCAGTCCTGCCACCTCTACCTGGTCCTGACTGCGGATTTCCCAGGAAGTCTCCCGGTGACTGTCGGCTCTGCATCTCACCACCTTCCATCAGCCTGAACCCGTCTCCGATCCCCGACTTCACCTGGTGACCTCAGTCTTCTCATCTAGCTGGGTCCAGAGTCTGCCTGCTGTTCCTACCCGGGACCTGAACCTGGTCCCCGTCTTCTGCCCAGCCTCCGGAGTTCCGTGTACCCAGAGATATCCGTATACCAGTTCCCTGAAGGACGCTGATCCTGTACCACAAGTGCTCCGGCTACCGTGCATCTAGGCCCTCTGGTGGGGTGATCGGACAGTCCCTGTACATGGGTTAGCTCTGGGTTGCCTCACTGGGGGAGTCCGGTGCACGGCCCAGAGGATCCACCACCAGGATGTTACATAATGAAAGAGAAGATGCTCCCGTCACTTTGTGTACTTGGTAAACGTGCACTTTTCCAACATCACCATGATCCAAAATACACAATTATGGTCACTTCTTCAGTTATGATAACGAATAGTTATAAGAACCTACACCCCACTACCTGTCTCCTCCCCAAAATCCTTTAGAATGTAAGCCTGCAAGGACAGGGTCCTCTTCCCTCTGTACCAGTCTGTCCATTGTAACTTGTATATTTATTCTGTATGTAACCCCCTTCTCATGTACAGCACCATGGAATAATGGTGCTCTATAAATATATACTAATAATAATAGTGTGAAAGAAAGTCAGTGACCAAGTGTCTCCTGTTCTGACCTAAACTGAAAACAAATCAAGGCTCCAAAAGAGCCTGTTTGTGCAGAATGGAAAAATATGTGGTAATATGTCACCATCTTGTTCATTCCATTCCTAGAATACTTGATACTGTCTTTAATAATCATGGCGGTCATACAAATACTAGATGTGGCAGTCTTTGATGTGGGGTGTATCTATTATTGCATCAATTCAATTCAAATCAATAAAAAGGGTGAGTGCAATGTAAGGAAATATCTCATTGTACTCACCGTAATGTTATTCAATGAGGCACTGTTCATTTGAGACTTTTTCCTCAGCTGTAATCGGGCTGCTGCATATAGCGGCGTAAAATGGCCGCGCCTCGCCAATGCAATTCAGTTTGTACGGGGAAAACATGGATGTCACATGGACATGCGTATGCCATCCTTACGCAATGCCTTTTTAAAATCTTTTACATACAATAATAACAATGTAATTTTAAGCTAGTTGACATATTAAAAAATCAATCATATATGAAGATGTAGACAAGACAGATAGATTTCCTGAAGATATATAATGTCACAATCCCAGCACATATTTTAAACTTGCACCATTTAGTGCCTTTCATGGGGCTCTAAAGGGTGTTTTTAGCCTTGTTTAAACAAAATAAATGAATGAATAAATAAATAAATAAATTAAAGAAAACTGACATGGCGTCCCCCCTATTTTTGATAACCATCCAAGGTAAAGAAGACAGCTGGGGGCTCATCTTATAGGTGGGAAGATCCATTGTTATTGGGCCCTTCCCAGCCAAAAAATACCAGACCACAGCCACCTTAGAAATGGCGCATCACATTAGATAAGCCAGTTTTAGCACTTCATCGCTACTCTTCCTGATTGCCTTGGTGCGGTGGCAATTGGGGTAATGGTAGATGGGGTTGATGTCAGCTGTGTACACACCCATTATTAACCCAGCAAGTAAAAAGATAAATAAACACATACAAAAATATTTTATTTATAAAAAACAAGCCCCAACTCTTTCCCTGGTTCACCAAATTGTTAAAAAAAAGCCATGCAGGTCCTCAACAGTCCAGGAAATCTAATGTAGTACAGGGAATCCAACTTAATCCACAAACAGAAACCTGAAAGTCATAAAACTAGAGAAATAAAAACAAGGTCCTTCGTTCGCCAATTTTTTCAAGAACAAATTTGCCAGGTCCGACATAGTCCGTTTATTCCCACAATGTTCCTCAATTGTGAAGATCAATATATATATATATATATATATATATATATATATCTATAGCCTGTGAGCAGCATGTGCACCTGGCTCGCGATGAGGTCCGCAAGACCCTACGACTGTGATGAGTGGTAACGTCGTAACAATACTGACATCACTGCTCATCATAATCGCCAGGTATCATGGAGCACATGAGTTGGGCCTGGCTGCTGCTCAAAGACTATGGTGCCTTGTTCTGAGGCTCAATAGTCTTTAATAATCGCAACTGAGGAACGTCGTGGGAAACACTTGACTACATTGGATCTGGGAACTCTACTTTCGAACACATTGGTAAACGAGAGACCTGATTTTTTTTCTCTCTCTTTTTACATCTTTCAGATTTCCATTTTTAGACTCAGTTGGACTCGCCGTGTTATGACGGAATCCCTGGACTATGGCGGATTTGCATGGCTTTTTTTATTTATGAAAAAATCAATCGTTGTGGGAACCACTGGATTATGTTGGACCAGGGAACTCTGCTTTCAAATAAATGTGTGAACGAGGAACATTGTCTTGTTTTTATTTCTCTCTTTTAATATCCTTAAAGTTTAAATTTGTGAACTATTATTTTTGTTATTATTATTATTATTTTTATTTTATTATTATTATAACAGCTTTTATTCCATGGCGCTTTACAAGTGTAAAGGGGATACATAAAAAAACAAGTACAATAATCATGAACAACACAAAACAGACTGGTACAGGAGGAGAGGGGACCCTGCCCATGAGAGCTCACAGTCTACAGGGGATGGGGGAGGATACAGTAGGTTGGGACTATGTTATTTTCCCTGGACTATGGTGGACTTGCATGGCTTTTTATTTTTTTATTTTTATTTTTTTTAATAAATTGATGAAATAGGGAGAGTTGGGGATAGGTTTTTTTTTTTAAATAAAATATCTGTGTTTTTTCTGTTTTTACTCATTGGGTCAATAATGGGAGTGTCTGATAGATGCCTCATGCTAGGACTTTATGCCAGCTAATGCTGCACAGCTGACATTAACCCCAACTACTATTACCCCAATTGTCACCCCACCAGGGCAATTGCGAAGAGGAAAGGTGAAGCACTAGAATTGGCACACCAATGTGACATTAACCTCAACTACTATCACCCCAATTGTCACCACACCAAGGCAATTGCGATGAGGAAAGGTGAAGCACTAGAATTGGAACATCTAATGTGACATTAACCTCAACTACTATCACCCCAATTGTCACCACACCAAGGCAATTGGGAAGAGCCAAGGTGAAGCACTAGAATTGGCACACCTAATGTGATGCTGTTACGTCACTGCCAGAGTCTGCTCCAGCGACTTCTGCTCCGATTGCCAGGCGACGCCGTGTTCCTGCCGTGGATGGTGCTGGTGATGGGAGAGGAGTCGATGCAAGCGGCACCGGTGGGCGCAGGCTCCGATCATCCACTGGGCTGGGTTATCTTGGGATCTGCAGTACTGCTGGCTAACTGTGGGTGGCATGTGTCTCCCAGCTGAAGTTGCCAGCGTTCAGCTACAGCCAATGGGAAGACACCACACCCTTCTTATTCCCCCTCCTGTCACATGACCACTGCCAGAGATAGTTCTGTACTCCTGGCTCATGTGCTGTTTGTATTTTGATTCCTGTGATTTCTGCATGTTTCCTGACTACCCTTCTGCCTGCTGTTTTTGTACCTCGCTGCCTGACCCGGATCTGACCACTGCTACGTTTTCTGTTTACGTCTTTGCCTGCCGATTCTGTCCCTGTTCTGCTATTCCCGGTTTGACCCTGCCTGACGACTACTCTCTCGGACTGCAGCCTTCCACAGGTAGAAATCTCCAGTACTCTGTGTAATTCCAAATCCCTGTATAGGGGTTAAAGGGTTTCAGGGTTCTGGGGGTCCTGCTTGGTGAGGGGCTTCCCCCTAGTCTGTCCATTACAGCCTGTCTGAGTCTGTTGATCCAGGCAGGCGTTACAGATGCTCCACTTCTGGTACAGCTGTGAGCTGGTACTTTTAAGGTTAAGAAGGGCCAAATAACCATGGACCTTCCCAGCCTGATAATACTAGCCCCCAGCTATCTGCTTTACCTTTTCTGGTTATCAAAAATGAGGGGGACCCCGCGTCAATTTTTATTTATTTATTTATTAATCTGGACCAGTCTACACACCCTATAGTGCCACATTAAAGGGTGCAAGTGTACAACATGTAGGGGGTCAGGCATAATATATCTGCACAATATACATCTACAGTTAGGTCCAGAAATATTTGGACAGTGACACAAGTTTTGTTATTTTAGCTGTTTACAAAAACATGTTCAGAAATACAATTATATATATAATATGGGCTGAAAGTGCACACTCCCAGCTGCAATATGAGAGTTTTCACATCCAAATCGGAGAAAGGGTTTAGGAATCATAGCTCTGTAATGCATAGCCTCCTCTTTTTCAAGGGACCAAAAGTAATTGGACAAGGGACTCTAAGGGCTGCAATTAACTCTGAAGGCGTCTCCCTCGTTAACCTGTAATCAATGAAGTAGTTAAAAGGTCTGGGGTTGATTACAGGTGTGTGGTTTTGCATTTGGAAGCTGTTGCTGTGACCAGACAACATGCGGTCTAAGGAACTCTCAATTGAGGTGAAGCAGAGCATCCTGAGGCTGAAAAAAAAGAAAAAAATCCATCAGAGAGCTAGCAGACATGCTTGGAGTAGCAAAATCAACAGTCGGGCACATTCTGAGAAAAAAGGAATTGACTGGTGAGCTTGGGAACTCAAAAAGGCCTGGGCGTCCACGGATGACAACAGTGGTGGATGATCGCCGCATACTTTCTTTGGTGAAGAAGAACCCGTTCACAACATCAACTGAAGTCCAGAACACTCTCAGTGAAGTAGGTGTATCTGTCTCTAAGTCAACAGTAAAGAGAAGACTCCATGAAAGTAAATACAAAGGGTTCACATCTAGATGCAAACCATTCATCAATTCCAAAAATAGACAGGCCAGAGTTAAATTTGCTGAAAAACACCTCATGAAGCCAGCTCAGTTCTGGAAAAGTATTCTATGGACAGATGAGACAAAGATCAACCTGTACCAGAATGATGGGAAGAAAAAAGTTTGGAGAAGAAAGGGAACGGCACATGATCCAAGGCACACCACATCCTCTGTAAAACATGGTGGAGGCAACGTGATGGCATGGGCATGCATGGCTTTCAATGGCACTGGGTCACTTGTCTTTATTGATGACATAACAGCAGACAAGAGTAGCCGGATGAATTCTGAAGTGTACCGGGATATACTTTCAGCCCAGATTCAGCCAAATGCCGCAAAGTTGATCGGACGGCGCTTCATAGTACAGATGGACAATGACCCCAAGCATACAGCCAAAGCTACCCAGGAGTTCATGAGTGTAAAAAAGTGGAACATTCTGCAATGGCCAAGTCAATCACCAGATCTTAACCCAATTGAGCATGCATTTCACTTGCTCAAATCCAGACTTAAGACGGAAAGACCCACAAACAAGCAAGACCTGAAGGCTGCGGCTGTAAAGGCCTGGCAAAGCATTAAGAAGGAGGAAACCCAGCGTTTGGTGATGTCCATGGGTTCCAGACTTAAGGCAGTGATTGCCTCCAAAGGATTCGCAACAAAATATTGAAAATAAAATTTTTTTTTTTGGGTTTGGTTTATTTGTCCAATTACTTTTGACCTCCTAAAATGTGGAGTGTTTGTAAATAAATGTGTACAATTCCTACAATTTCTATCAGATATTTTTGCTCAAACCTTCAAATTAAACGTTACAATCTGCAATTGAATTCTGTTGTAGAGGTTTCATTTCAAATCCAATGTGGTGGCATGCAGAGCCCAACTCGCGAAAATTGTGTCACTGTCCAAATATTTCTGGACCTAACTGTACCTATCTAAATCTTATGTAGTATTTTTTTTTTAATTATAACAACTATCTTAACATTACATAGTGTTATTACAGTATGTAAACGATTATGTTAAAAAGGCATTGCTCATGGATGGTAGGCGAGAAAAAAAATCACACACTAGCATAGCACTTGACAACTTTTCTGGCTGAGAATCTGTGAATTTTATATACACAGATGTGAGCGAACCCAACTACTGAAGATTTTATAATGAAAGTTATCGTATATTATCAACCCCTTCACAACCCGGCGATTTTCCATTTTTCACTTTCGTTTTTATCTCCACTTCTTCCAAGAGCCAGGCCGGCAATAGAACCGAAGGGAAGGTGAGCATAATATGTGTACCTTCCGTTCCATCGCCGGCCTCATGGTTATTGTAGTTTGCCGGTACAGGATGTGTATCGGTAACCATCGCGATAATGGTTCCTCCGCTGTCAGCCATTACTCAAAGGCAGTGCGCTGACCAATCATAGGCAAGCTGCTCCTGCCTTTGATGTCAGCTCTCTGGCAGTGGAAGCTCCGGGGCTTTGGTCGCGATGGTTACCAGATACACATCCTGTACCAGCGAACTACAAGAACCATGAGGCCGGCGATGTAAGGTAAGGTGAGCATAATATGTGTGTGTGCGTGCGTGTCTCTGTGTGTTTGTGTGTGGTTGTGTGTGTTTGTGCATGTGTAGAATGGCACAATAGGGGACCAGGATGGGACATTTAACAAGTTGTGGAACAAATTGTCTGCAATGCAATGATTTCCTATGGGAAATTTTGCTTTGCTGAACGAGTAACTTGGTTAACAAGCACACTCCCAGAACTGATTATTCTCGTTAACCAAGGTTCCACTGTATTAATTTTACTATATAGAGTACTGAAAAACATTATAAAAAATCCAAGTGCGCTGGAATTGCAAAAACAATGTGATTCCACTTTTTTTTTTTGGGGGGGGGGTGGTTATTTACAATATTCACTATATGGTAAAACTGACCTGGTAAAACTGATTGTGTAGATAATTAATATTTTAATAAGTGAAGCAGCTTTCAAATTCTTGATTAATAATCTTCTTGAGTTTTATGTTTACAGCTCTTATACAGACTGATGTATCTCTAGACTGTAGACAAAATTTATGCTGATCAATCCAGGAGTGTGCGTTCCTCCAATCTTTATAATTTCTCCTCTTGCTAGCCTACAGGTAAGGATATGCTTATACAAGTGCATCTCAATAAATTAGAATATCATCAAAAAAGTTAATTTATATCAGTAATTCAATACAAACAGGGAAAACGCATATATTATATATATACTGTATATAGTCATTACACACAGAGGGATCTATTCCTATATATTATATAGAGTCATTACACACAGAGGGATCTATTCCTATATATTATATAGTCATTACACACAGAGGGATCTATTTCTATATATTATATAGTCATTATACACAGAGGGATCTATTTCTATATATTATATAGAGTCATTACTACAGTAGTGTTGAACAAAAAACAAAGAATTGTGGTTTAAGGGATAACAATGAATATTTTATTAACTGGCAAATACCATATATATTATGACACTCTTAAAATGCATGTAGGAAACAGGGGTCAAAAATGGGTATCCAGGTATTCAGTATATAGGTAATTAAGTCACATTATTGCTGCAAGAAAATACACCTATCGAAAATTGGGTTTCAATCCTCTACCCACCTTTGTGACTCAGTTACAAGAGATTCTGGTGAGAACCTTCGAGGAGGGCATCATAACAAAAAAAGTATTGGATGGCCTCACAATAAGATCCCCAAAAGTCCCAACTTTTTATTTTCTTACCAAAATCCACAAAGATCCCGTAAACCCGCCGGGGCGTCCAATTGTGTCCGGCATTGGCGGCTTGGTCGAACCAGTGTGCAGGTTTATAGATTTCTATTTACAGCCGCTGGTGGAGACCTTGCCGTCTTTTGTCAAGGACACTACGAAAGTCCTGAAATGGGTGGATGAGGTCTTTGTGGATTCAGACACTATTTTAGTGTCTGCGGATGTTGAAGTCCTTTACACCTGCATCTCACACAGTGATGGCCTACGTGCAGTCCTGTATTTTTTGATGAGCAGTCGTCGAGGCGGTCCTTTGTGTGAATTGATTATTGAGTTGCTCCACTATATCTTGACCCACAACTTTTTTGTGTTCCAAAATCGGTTTTATCTACAGACGGCCTGCGCGCCCTCGTATGCTAATCTATTCCTCGGCCTTTGGGAGAGGGAGGTGTTTGGCGACGAGGGCGCGGGGTCCGCCTCCCATGTGCAGTGCTGGATGAGGTACATCGATGATGTCGTTATGTTGTGGCAAGGTACAGTGGACCAACTCAGATCTTTTATGGATGCGCTTAACCGCAATCCACTTATCAGGCTCACTTTTAAGTGTGATGCCAAGAAGATGTTTTTTTGGACATCTCTTTAGTAGTGGATAGGGAGTGGCATTTGCAGACAGATGTCTACAGGAAAAACTCATCTGTAAATGCGCTCCTACATGCATCCTCTTCTCACCATCATAGCACGATAAGGGCCGTCCAGATAGGACAATACTTACGGAGGCGCCGTTTTGCTCTACTTCAGAGTCATTCAAAAAGCAAGCCAGTGAGTTACAATCTCGGCTTTTTGAGAGACGTTATAGCCATCGCAGTGTGAGACACGGGTATAATAGGGCTAAAAATGTTGAAAGACAACAACTATTATACAATAAAGAGAGTAGACGGGAGGATCCGAATATTATTCGGTTCATTGAGACTTTTAATGACCAATGGGACACTATGAGGTCAATAATGAGAAGACATTGGTCCATTTTGCGCTCTGACCCTGTCCTTGGCAAGTGCATCACGGGGGAACCGGCTATGACACCGAGGCGATCAAGAAATCTTAAAGACCTCCTGATACAGAGCCATTATGCTCCCATTTGTAAAAATCCCTTTGGAGCTACCCGTCCCATAAAGGGATGTTACCCCTGTGGCCATTGTATGGCATGTTCTAACGTACATAGGACAGGGGTGTTTAGGGGTGCGAGACACGAAAAGGAATTTGTGGTGGATCATTATATATCTTGTGGCACAAAAAATGTCATTTACCATGCAACATGTGCCTGCAATAAGATATATGTTGGCCTGACATCCCGGGAGTTCCACACCCGGATACGGGAACATATTAGAGATATTGAGGCGGCTAAGATAGAAAAGATATTACCAAATTAAAAACTTTGCCGGCTCACTTCAAGCGATTTCACAATTGTGACCCACAATCCCTGAAACTCATAGGAATCAATGTCATCCATATGGGGATCCGTGGGGGGATGTTAAAAAGACACTTGCCCAACGAGAGACACGTTGGATTGTAAGATTTTGCACAATGTCCCCTATGGGCTTGAACGAGAGCTTGAGCTTTGCATCATTTCTGTAGATGGTATTTCTCTCTCTGATGGCCGGCCTACTTTGCATTTTAGCTTGTTTTGCACCTAGTCTTTTTATTCACACATTTTTTTATTTTTATTAATTAATATTTTTAAAATCAGGTTGACTGATGATGACTTGACAGTCCCATGGTTGGCAAGTTACAACTGTGAGATTCACTCCGTGCACCACTGGTGTTTAGTGGAAAAGCCGATCTAAGATTGCATAACAGCTTCTGCTGATACTCCTGCTTACGTACGTCTCTTTCTATGGATGGAATTATTTCGCCATATTTTGACTTGTACCGGGGATCTAAGAGTGTGGCAACCCAGTAGTCTTCAATACTTCTAATTCGGACAATCCGAGGGTCATGTTGTAGGTAGTGCAGCAAGAAGGCGCTCATGTGTCTTGCGCATCCATGCGGACCAAGTCCTTGCTGTGTTTGTGTCGGCGAGGTGAGAATCGTGCTTTTTTCCTCTGACCTCTCCCCCCAACCACAAACAACAAAAATGTGATCAAGGTCTACCTCATCTGCTGAGTCTTCCATGCCCATTGCCAGTTCGTCCTCCATTTCTTCCTGAGCTCCTGCACCTTCCTCAACAGTTTGGCTGCTACCATGCACCCTTGTTAATTCCTCTCCCCCACTGTACCATGCCTGCCGCCTTGGTGATGCTGAACATCTGGACCTTGTAGATCTTGGTATCCCTTCCGCATTTTAATCCTCCTGTACTTCCTCCCCTTCCTCTTGTCCCACCACCTGACTCTGAATACTGTTTAGAGTGTGCTCCAGCATGTAAATGACTGGAATTGTCATGGTGATAATGGCATTGTCAGCGCTAAACATCTTCGTCGCCATGTCGAAACTGTGCAGAAGGGTGCATAGATCCTTGATCTGAGACCACTCCATCAGGGTAATCTGCCCCACCTCTGCATCTCATTGGCCCAGGCTATACGTCATAACGTATTGCACCAGGGCTCTGCGGTGCTGCCACAGTCGCTGCAACATGCGGAGAGTCGAATTCCAGCGTGTCAACACATCGCATTTCAGGCGGTGAACCGGCAGGCCGAAAGACTTCTGTAGCGATGCAAGTCGGTCAGCTGCGCTGTTTGAACGGCGGAAGTGAGCACATAGAGACCTGCCCTGTGCAGAAGCCCATCTAGGCCGGGATAGTGGATTAAAAATTGCTGGACAACAAGGTTCAACACGTGAGCCATACAAGGCACATATGTCACCTTGCCCTGGCGAAGGGCTGCACCCAGGTTTGCAGCATTGTCGCACACGGCCTTCCCTGGCTGCAGGTTGAGTGGAGACAACCATTTACGAAACTCGGTCTCCACAGCTGACCACAACTGGTCAGCTGTGTGACTCTTATTTCCCAGACATTTCAACGTAAAGACCGCCTGATGCCGTTGAGCTCTGCTGGTAGCATAGTAAGGAGGTGTGTGGGATTCCTTGTACGCAGTTACAACGTGTGTGGCCTGACCAGACAGGCTTTGGGCGTAGGTGGAGGACCCAGATGAGGTTGAGGAGGCAGAAGCTGTGGAGGAACTTCTACATACAGAGGATTGACACACAACTCGTGGGGACGGCAAGACTTGTACAGCAGACCCTTCTCCATCTCTCACCATAGAACCCAGTGCCCAGTCAGCGACATGTAATGCCCCTGTCCATGCTTACTGGTCCAAGTATCGGTGGTGAAATGCACCCTGTTACACACAGAGTTTCTCAAGGAAGCGGTGATGTTGTGTGCGACATGCTGGTGTAGCGCAGGCACACCTTTCTTGGAGAAGTAGTGGCGACTGGGCATCTGGTACTTGGGCACTGCGACAGACATAAGGTCTCAAAAATCCTGTGTGTCCATCAGGCGGAAAGGCAGCCTTTCTGTAGCCAACAGCTTGCAGAGGGTGAAAGTCAACCTCTTAGCTTTGTCATGGGTCGCAGGAAATGGTCTTTAACTTGTCCACATCTGAGGGACTGAGGGCTGGCTGCTGTGCTGAGACGGCGTTGAGTAGAGTGTCCCTGGAAAACTGCTGGTCTGTGAGGAAAGTGCAGGCGGAGACATAATGTTGCCTTCATCCAAAGTTGGTGCTCTTGATGTCTGAGAGAGCTCAACACCAGCAGCTGTTTCCACTTCCAAAACAACTGACGACCTGCCAATCACACTGCCTGTTGTAGTTAAAGAGGTGGAAGGTCTGCGTCGCAAAGCATGTGTGACTGCTGTCCCAACAGTCATAGAGGATGAAGAGCGCACAGATGCACTTGAAGGGGCAGACAGTGGTTGGCCCGCTACGCTAGGCCGCATTGCAGCACGGTGAGCTTCCCACTGGGACATATGATATTTATTCATGTGACGATTCATGGAAGAAGTTGTGAAACTGCTGAGGTTTTTGACTCTACTTACAGATTGCTGACAAATCTTACAGATGACATGAGTTGGGAGATACTTTGCGATGTCAAAAAAGGACCAGGCTAGGCAAGGCTTAGAGGACATGCAACCTGCAGAGCCACCCCGATTTGTGCTTAGAGGCAGAGTTGTGGCTGAGGATGCAGTTGTTGACGTGATTCCAGTACTCCGTCTCTGTCCAGGAAGGCGCAAGCTAACCTCGTCGTCAGTCGCATCCTCCTCCACTGCCTCTGATGACCTCATCGAGTGCCTGACTGTGGGTTGACAGTAAGTGGGATCTACCAACTCATCATCACCCTGTGTGTTCTCACTCCCCTCATCCTCAGAGCTAACCTCTTCCTGCCCTGACTGTATAGTTAAGCTGTCATTCCAATCAGGTATCTGAGTCTCATGGTCATCAGCATGTTCCTCATTGTCTCCACCAAGAGGAGTTACAGTTTGGAAATGAGGGTCTACATTATGCTCAGAAACGTCTTCATTAGGGCCTGAAACTGACTCACAAAGCTTCTGTCAATCACTGCAGATCATTTCCTGGTCTGGACTCACTGTAGCTTTGAAGCATACCTCTGATTCCCAGGCTATAGTGTGACTGAACAGCTCTGCAGACACAACCATCTCTGTTACCCCATACTCTGCAGGGTGGATGGAAACTTGAGAGCTGTTAGAAAGCAAGTGAGATTGGTGTGACAACTAGAGTTGAGCGCGGTTCCTGGTTCGAGGTTCTCCAGTTCGCGGCTCGACTGATTTTGGGGGCTGTTCTAGATAGAACTAGAACTCGAGCTTTTTGCTAAAGCTCGATAGTTCTAGATACGTTCGAGAACGGTTCTAGCAGCAAAAAGACCAGCTAATTCCTAGCTGGCTTTCCGCTGTAATAGTGTAAGTCACTCTGTGACTCACACTATTATGAAATTTCAGTGTATAGTGTGCGGGAACAGCGCATTCAGATCACTGCTGTATCGATAAAGGCGATCGCGATTTTTTTTTTTTTTCCTTGTCTTCCTTCCCTAAGCGTGCGCGTGTGGTGCGGCGGGCCAGCATGTCAGCCAATCCCAGACACACACACAGCTAAGTGGACTTTTAGCCAGAGAAGCAACGGAATGTGTGATAGGATGTCCATGTCACTTGTCCCTGCATTATAAAAACTGACATTTTCCTCCAGCACGCCATTATCTGTCTTCTGCGTCCTTGGTGTCAGTCACCGCTGGTGCAGCGCCTATCTCCAATACTGATGTGTATGCTCTATACACAGCGCTGTACAGCATAGGGATAGCACTTTCTATCAATCCTTTTAAGGGCTAATACCGCCAGGGTCAGAGCCATAGGTGACAGGTCCGTGAAAACAGAGTTTAACAGCTACAAAAGATGACAGCGTCTGTGTAGAAAAGGTCAGGGATTTCCTCGCTGCATTTCTCCATTAGGAGGGATAGAAAGGCAGGCTTCCTTTCCTCTACCCAGAGACCCACAACCCTGCCACTGTACCCTCCTGCCCTTTGCACACTCAAACTCATTGTTACTAAGCCATTATACTAGCAAACACTGAGTGAACTTAGTGGCATCCTAAACGTGGCTGTTGGACTTCTGTATTGTCCCACTAGTGCAAAGATATTTGCAGCACCTCTGCCTGCATTGCACACTCAAACTCATTATAACTAAGCCATTATACTAGCAAACACTGAGTGAACTTAGTGGCATCCTAAACATGGCTGTTGGACTTCTGTATCGTCCCACAAGTGCAAAGATATTTGCAGCACCTCTGCCTGCATTGCACACTCAAACTCATTGTTACTAAGCCATTATACTAGCAAACACTGAGTGAACTTAGTGGCATCCTAAACGTGGCTGTTGGACTTCTGTATTGTCCCACAAGTGCAAAGATATTTGCAGCACCTCTGCCTGCATTGCACACTCAAAATCATTGTTACTAAGCCATTATACTAGCAAACAGTGAGTGAACTTAGTGGCATCCTAAACGTGGCTGTTGGACTTCTGTATTGTCCCACAAGTGCAAAGATATTTGCAGCACCTCTGCCTGCATTGCACACTCAAACTCATTGTTACTAAGCCATTATACTAGCAAACACTGAGTGAACTTAGTGGCATCCTAAACGTGGCTGTTGGACTTCTGTATTGTCCCACAAGTGCAAAGATATTTGCAGTACCTCTGCCTGCATTGCACACTCAAACTCATTGTTAAAAGCCATTATACTAGCAAACACTGAGTGAACTTAGTGGCATCCAAAACGTGGCTGTTGGACTTCTGTAGTGTCCCACAAGTGCAAAGATATTTGCAGCACCTCTGCCTGCAATGCACACTCAAACTCATTGTTACTAAGCCATTATACTAGCAAACACTGAGTGAACTTAGTGGCATCCTAAACGTGGCTTTTGGACTTCTGTATCATCCCACAAGTGCAAAGATATTTGCAGCACCTCTGCCTGCATTGCACACTCAAACTCATTGTTACTAAGCCATTATACTAGCAAACACTGAGTGAACTTAGTGGCATCCTAAACGTGGCTGTTGGACTTCTGTATCGTCCCACAAGTGCAAAGATATTTGCAGCACCTCTGCCTGCATTGCACACTCAAACTCATTGTTACTAAGCCATTATACTAGCAAACACTGCTGCCAGTTTAAGGGCCGTAGTTCCATTGTCAGTGATAATTATTGTTGTTTATTCTGCTGTTAATAAAGATAGACCACCGCTGCAATCTACACCACCTCTCAATTTTTACTACCACATTTTAAGTGCACAATCTTGTCGCAATTAAAATGAGTGGCAAAATGACAGATGCTGGTGGAAAGGGTAAGAGGCGTGTTGGAAAAGGAAAAAAAAGGGTTTGTCCGTGGGGAAGGTGGCAAAGCTCCATTAACATCTGCTGAAGATAGACCATCTTCCAGCAAAAGTAAGATGTCTACTACTTACCATGGACAATCCGATGTGCTCCCTTTTTTACGGACACGGACAACTGGAACAAAGGTAGATGATGGCCAAAAAAGGAAAATGCTTGAATGGATCTCAAGTGGTCCAACAAGTGCCCTCTCCGCCACCTCAATTACCGCATCCAAAAAACACCAGTCCTCTGAGTTGTCATCCCAATCAAACTTGCTTTCTCCCAGCTCTGAAGTCTCCATCCGTCCTGCACAGTATGGTGGAACTGAGATGGCTGAGTCTGCAGAGCTGTTCAGTCACACTATAGCCTGGGAATCAGAGGTCTGCTCCCAAGCTACAGTGAGTACAGACCAGGAAATGGTCTGCAGTGATGCCCAGAACCTTTTTGTCTCTGATTCAGGCCATGAGGACCAAGTTTCTGAGCATAATGTTGACCCTTTTTCACCAACTGTAACACCTGTTGTTATAGACAATGAGGAACATACTGATGACGATGAGACGCAGATACCTGATTGGGATGACATCTTAAATATTTGGTCAGGGCAAGAAGAGGCTCGGTCTGAGGGTGAGGGTAGTGCATACACAACAAATGATGAGGAAGTTCTAGATCCCACCTACTGTCAACCCACAGTCAGGCACTCGAGGAGGTCAACAGAGGTGGTGGAGGAGGATGCAACTGATGACGAAGTTACCTTGCACCTTCCTGGACAGAGTCGGAGTACTGGTAGCACATCTACAACTGCATCTTCAGCCACCACTCTGCCTCTGAGCACTAGTCGGGGTGGATCAATAGGTCGCATGCCCTCTAAGCCTTGCCTAGCCTGGTCCTTTTTTGACATAGCAAAAGATCGCACAAATGATGTGATCTGTAAAATTTGTCATGATTCTGTTAGTAGAGGTCAAAACCTCAGCAGTTTGACAACTTCTTCCATGAATCGTCACATGAATAAATATCATATGTCCCGGTGGGAAGCTCACCGTGCTGCAATGCGGCCTAGCGGAGCGAACCATCCACCGCCTGCCCCTTCTAGTTCATCCGCGCGCTCTTCATCTTCTAGGACTGTGGGGACAGCTGTCACACCTGGTTTTCCACGCACAACTTCCACCACTGGAACCGCAACAGGCAGTTTGCTTGGTAGGTCGTCAGTTGTTTTGGAAGGGGAAACAAGTGCGTGTGTACAGCTCTCTCAGACATCGATAGCACCAACGTTGGATGAAGGCAACATCATGTCTATGCCTGCACTTTCCTCACAAAGCTGCATTTTTCCAGGGACACCCTACTCAACACCGTCTACACACAGCAGCCAGATCTCTGTCCCTCATATGTGGACAAATAAAAGGCCATTTCCTACGACCCATGACAAAGCTAAGAGGTTGACTTTATCCCTCTGTAAGCTCTTGGCTACCGAAATGCTGCCTTTCCGCCTGGAGGACACACAGGATTTTAGAGACCTTATGTCTGTCGCTGTGCCCCAGTACCAGATGCCCAGTCGACACTACTTCTCTAAGAAAAGTGTGCCCGCGCTACACCAAAATGTCGCACACAACATCACCGCTTCCTTGAGAAACTCTGTGTGTCAACGGGTGCATTTCACCACCGATACTTGGACCAGTAAGCATGGACAGGGACGTTACATGTCGCTGATTGGGCACTGGGTAACTATGGTGATAGATGGTGAAGGGTCTGCTGCACAAGTCTTGCCGTCCCCACGACTTGTGTGTCAATCCTCTGTCTGTCCAAGTTCCGCCACTGCTTCTGCCTCCTCCACCTCATCTGGGTCCTCCACCTCCGCCCCAAGCCTGCCTGGTCAGGCCACCAGCGTTCTCACTGCGCAGAAGGAATCAAGCACCCCTCATTACTATGCTGGCAGCAGAGCGCAACGGCATCAGGCGGTCTTTAGCTTGACATGTCTTGGGAATAAGAGTCACACAGCTGAGGAGTTGTGGTCAGCTCTGCGGTCCGAGTTTAATAAATGGTTGTCTCCACTCAACCTACAGCCTGGTAAGGCTGTGTACGACAATGCTGCAAACCTGGGGGCGGCCCTTCGCCTGGGCAAGGTGACACACGTGCCTTGTATGGCTCACATGTTGAACCTTGTTGTCCAGCAATTTTTAACACACTATCCCGGCCTAGATGGCCTTCTGACCAGGGCACGAAAACTGTCTGCTCACTTCCGCCGTTCAACCGCCGCAGCTGAGCGACTTGCATCGCTCCAGAAGTCTTTCGGCCTGCCGGTTCATCGCCTGAAATGCGATGTGGCGACACGCTGGAATTCGACTCTCCACATGTTACAGCGACTGTTGCAGCACCGCCGAGCCCTGGTGCAATACGTCATGACGTATAGCCTGGGCCAACGAGATGCAGAGGTGGGGTAGATCACCCTGATGGAGTGGTCTCAGATCAAGGACCTATGCACCCTTCTGCACAGTTTCGACATGGCGACGAATATTTTTAGCGATGACAATGCCATTATCAGCATGACAATTCCAGTCATTTACATGCTGGAGTACACGCTAAACACTATTCGGAGTCAGGGGGTGGGACAATAGGAAGGGGAGGAACTACAGGAGGATTCATATGCGCAAGGGACAACAACATCACCAAGGTCCAGACGTTCATCATCACCAACGCGGCAGGCAGATCAACAAGGGCGCATGGTAGCATGCGAAATGTTGAGGAAGGTGCAGGAGAACATGAAGAAATGGATGACAAACTGTCCATGGACATGGAAGACTCAGCGGATGAGGGAGACCTTGGTCAAATTTCAGTTGAAAGAGGTTGGGGGGAGATGTCAGAGGAAGAAAGAATGGTTAGCACCTCTATGCCACAAACACAGCGTGGACTTGGTCCGCATGGCTGCGCAAGACAAATGAGCGCCTTCTTGCTGCACTACCTCCAACATGACCCTCGTATTGTCAAAATTAGAAGTGATGATGACTACTGGCTTGCCACACTATTAGATCCCCGTACAAGTCCAAATTTTGTGACATAATTCCAGCCATAGAAAGGGACGCACGTATGCAGGAGTATCAGCAGAAGCTGTTACTCGCTCTTAGCTCGGCTTTTCCACCAAACAACCGTGCAGGTGCAGGAAGTGAATCTCCCAGTTGTAACTTGACAAACATGGGACGGGCTCGTCATCTTCAACAGTCTAGCCGTACCAGTAGCACCGTATCTGGTGCTGGTAACAGCAATTTTATGGAATCTTTTCAGAATTTTTTTAGACCGTCCTTTGCAAGGCCACCAGAGACAACAAGTCTGACACATAGTCAACGGCTGGAGAGGATGATACAGGAGTATCTCCAAATGAACATCGATGCCATTACTTTGCAAATGGAGCCTTGCTCATTTTGGGCTTCAAATCTTGAAAAATGGCCAGAGCTCTCCAGTTACGCCTTGGAGATTTTGTCGTGTCCAGCTGCCAGCGTTGTCTCTGAACGTGTCTTCAGTGCTGCTGGGTGTGTGCTGACTGATAAGCGCATGCGTCTGTCCAGTGACAATGTGGACAGACTAACGTTCATCAAAATGAACAAGTCATGGATCCAAAAGGAATTTACTACCCCTGTGTCATCCTGGGGAGAGTAAATGCTTGTGGATTTGGAATGTGCTTGATGCAAATCAAAACATCCTGTTTGCAACTAGGGCAAAAGTGCTGCCACTGATGGGGTGTTTGTGTCGCCCAATTTTTTAAAAAGAGGGAGAGTCCGCTTGGAGTAACCCTTGCTTACATTGTTTTTAAAAATGATCCAAGATGAACAAGTCATGGTTCAGCAAAGACTTTATCTACCTACCCCGATGTCATGCTGGGGACGGTTAATTATGGTGTATTTTTGAATGTGCTTGATGCAAATCTAGCTGTGAAGTGTACAACTGGGACACAACTGCTGCCACTGAAGGGGTGGGTGTGTGTGGGGCCCAATTTTTTGTAAAAAGGGAGACTCCGCTTGGAGTAACCCTTGCTTACAGTGTTTTCAAAAAGGAGTCAAGATGAACAGAGCTGGGATCAGGAAAGACTTAGCTACCTACCCCGGTGTCATCCTGGGGACGGTTAATTATGGCATATTTTTGAATGTGCTTGCTGCAAATCTAGCTGTGAAGTGTACAACTAGGGCACAACTGCTGCCACTGAAGGGGTGGGTGTGTGTGGGGCCCAATTTTTGGAAAAAAGGGAGACTCAGCTTGAAGTAACCCTTGCTTACATTGTTTTTAAAAATGATCCAAGATGAACAAGTCATGGTTCAGCAAAGACTTTATCTACCTACCCCGGTGTCATGCTGGGGACGGTTAATTATGGCGTATTTTTGAATGTGCTTGATGCAAATCTAGCTGTGAAGTGTACAACTGGGGCACAACTGCTGCCACTGAAGGGGTGGGTGTGTGTGGGGCCCAATTTTTGGAAAAAAGGGAGACTCCGCTTGGAGTAACCCTTGCTTACAGTGTTTTTAAAAAGAAGCCAAGATGAACAGAGCTGGGATCAGGAAAGACTTAGCTACCTACCCCGGTGTCATCCTGGGGACGGTTAAGGATGGCGTATTTTTGAATGTGCTTGATGCAAATGTACCTGTGAAGTGTACAACTGGGGCACAAGTGCTGCCACTGAAGGGGGTGGGTGTCTGTGTGGCCCAATTTTTGGAAAAAAGGGAGACTCTGCTTGGAGTCACCTTGCGGTGTTTTACATGATTTTAGAAGGGCGTGCCATGCCTATATCTGTGTCTCCTCCTCTTTTTCCTTGTCCAGCTCTTTTGTTTTCGCATGAGTATATGTCCTTGTCACTTTCCCATGTGTTTGTGTTGTGTTGTGAGTTGTTTGTCACCTTTTGGACACCTTTGAGGGTGTTTTCTATGTGTTTTTATGTGTTTGTGAATGCCTGCCATTGTTTCCTATGCGGTTCGAGTTCGGTTCGTCGAACGTTCGACGAACCGAACTCGAACGGGACCTCCGTTCGACGAACCAAACTCGAGCCAAACCACGACCGGTTCACTCATCTCTAGTGACAACTCAGAGAACTGGAGTCTTTGGGATGTTGAAGTTGAGGTGGAGAAGAGGCCACTTGATGGAGCACTTGAGATCCATTCAAGCATGTGATTTTTTTGTGCATCATCTACCTTTGGTAGAGTTGGTCGGTTCTGTAAAAAAGGGATCACATCAGATTGTCCACGGAAAGTAGTAGACATCTTACTTTTGCTGGAAGATGGCCTTTCTTCAGCAGATGTTACTGTTGCTTTAACACCTACCCCATGGACACAAACTTTTTTCCCCTTTCCAACACGCCTGTTCCTCTTTCCACCAGCATCTGTCCTTTTGCCACTCATTTGTTGGTGACCAAATTGGACACTTAAAATGTCGTAGCAAAAATGGACAGGTGGTGTACAATGCAGAGGTGATATAGCAAAATTGTCAGCAAAGGAACCCTCACGTAATATCCCTGACAATGAAACTATGGCCCTAAAACTGGCAGCACTTTTTGCAATTAAAATTGTGTAGTAAAAATGGACAGGTGGTGTACAATGCACAGGTGCTGTAGCTTGCCTGTCAGCAGAGGAACCCTCACTTACTATCCCTGACAATGAAACTAAGCCCCAAGGAATTGCCTGAGCTGAGTTAGACAGACGCTGTGATAAAACCTTGCACAGCGCTGGCACAGACCTGCCTAGCAAAAATGGCTATGAAATGCTGTAATGTAGCCCTGAAAAGGGCTGAAATTACAAGAAGTCCCTAATCCCTAAAACGATGTGTAGATTGCACTGTATAAATCTATAGCATGCACACATCAGCAGCAGCGGGAGCGGTGACTGTCACACACCCGCAGCAGAGAGATAATGACGCGAAGGGGAAAATGTCCGGGTCTTATAGGGCAAGGACATGTGACATGCACAGCCTATGACACATGCCCTTGCTTGTCTGGCAAAAATCCACTTTGCTGTGTGTGTGTCTGTGATTGGCTGACAGCCTGACCCACCCCACTGTACGCGCGGTAAGGAAAAAAAAAATGTTGATCGCCATTCTTTCAGCACTCAGCAGCACTGATCTAAACCCCGTTACCTGCCGCACACTATACGCTGAATTTTGATAATATCATTATTAACAGTGACTGACACTATTACAGTGAAAAGCCAGCTAGTAACTAGCTACGCTTTTGGTGATCGAACCGTTATTAAACGGTAACTCGAATAGCCGACTTGAAGCAAATCATTCGAGCTCGTCGAACGACTCGAACACCGACCAAAATCACTCGAATTTGAAATTGGCGGACGGTTCCAATCGAACATCGCTCAACTCTAGTCATTACACACAGAGTGATCTTTTCCTATATATTATATAGAGTCATTACACACAGAGGGATTTATTTCAAGCATTTATTTCTGTTAATGTTGATGAATATGGCTTACAGCCAATGAAAACCCCAATGTCTTTATCTAAGAAAATTAGCATAATTGCCACAAAACACCTGAAAAGGCTTCCTAAGCATTTAAAATGGTCCCTTAGTCTGGTTCAGTAGGCTACACAATCATGGGGAGACTGCTGAATTGACAGATGTCCAGAAGGCAGTCATTGACACATTCCACAAGTAGGGTAAGCCACAAAAGGTCATTGCTAAAGAAGCTGGTTGGTCACAGATTGCTGTTTCCATGCATAGTAATGGAAGGTTGAGTGGAAGGAAAAAGTGTGGTAGAAAAAGGTGCACAAGCAACCGGGATAACTGCAGCCTTGATAGGATTGTTTAGAAAAGGCCATTTAAAAATTTGAGGAGATTCACAAGGAGTGGACGCTGCTGGAGTCAGTGCTTCAAGAGCCACCGCACACAGACGTATCCAGGACATGGGCTACAAGTGTCACATTCCTTGTGTCAAGCCACTCATGACCAAAAGACAATGCCAGAAGCGTCTTACCTGGGCCAAGGAGAAAAAGAACTGGACTGTTCTCAGTGTCCAAGGGTTTTTTTCAGATGAAAGTAAATTTTGCATTTCATTTGGAAATCGCGGTCCCAGAGTCTAGAGGAAGAGTGGAGAGGCCACAATCCAAGCTGCTGGAGGTCTAGTGTGAAGTCTCCACAATCAGTGATGGTTTGGGGAGCCATGTCATCTGCTGGTGTAGGTCCACTGTGATTTATCAAGACCAAAGTCAGTGCAGCCGCCTACCAGGAAATTTTACAGCACTTCATGCTTCCCTCTGCCGACAAGCTTTTTGGAGATGGAAATTTCATTTTCCAGCAAGACTTGGCACCTGTCCACACTGCCAAAAGTACCAATACCTGGATTACTAACTGCAGTATCACTGTGCTTGATTGGCCAGCAAACTCACCTGACCTAAACCCCATAGACAATCTATGAGAGACAGCAGAGCCAACAACGCAGATGAGCTGAAGACTGCTATCAAAGCAACCTGGGATTCCATAGCACCTCAGCAGTGCCACAGGCTGATCGTCTCCATGCCACGCCGCATTGATGCGGGAATTCATGCAAAAGGAGTCGCGACCAAGTATTGAGGCATTTACTGTACAGACTTTTCAGTAGGCGCCAACATTTCTGAGTGTAAAATCAATTTTTCAGTTGGTTTTATATAATATTCTAATTTTCTAAGAAATTACATTTGGGTTTTCATTGGCTGTAAGCCATAATCATCAACATTAACAGAAATAAACACGTGAAATTGATCCCTCTGTGTGTAATGACTCTATATAATATATAGGAATAGATCCCTCTGTGTGTAATGACTATATAATATATGGAAATAGATCCCTCTGTGTGTAATGACTCTATATAATATATAGGAATACATCCCTCTGTGTGTAATGACTATATAATATATAGAAATAGATCCCTCTGTGTGTAATGACTCTATATAATAAATAGTAATAGATCCCTCTGTGTGTAATGGCTGTATATAATATATAGGAATAGATCCCTCTGTGTATAATGACTCTATATAATATGTAGGAATAGATCCCTCTGTGTGTAATGACTATATAATATATAGGAATAGATTCTCTGTGTGTAATGACTCTATATAATATATAGGAATAGATCACTCTGTGTGTAATGACTATATAATATATAAGAATAGATCCCTCTGTGTGCAATGACTCTATATAATATATAGGAATAGAACACTCTGTGTGTAATGACTATATAATATATAGGAATCGATCCCTCTGTGTGTAATGACTATATAATATATGGAAATAGATCCCTCTGTGTGTAATGACTCTATATAATATATAGGAATAGATCCCTCTGTGTGTAATGACTCTATATAATATATAGGAATAGATCCCTCTGTGTGTAATGACTCTATATAATATATAGGAATAGAACACTCTGTGTGTAATGACTATATAATATATAGGAATCGATCCCTCTGTGTGTAGTGACTATATATTATATAGGAATAGATCCCTCTGTATGTAATGACTCTATATAATATATAGGAATAGATCCCTCTGTGTGTAATGACTCTATATAATATATAGGAATAGATCACTCTGTGTGTAATGAGTATATAATAAATGGAAATAGATTCCTCTGTGTGTAATGACTCTATATAATATATAGAAATAGATCCCTCTGTGTGTAATGACTCTATATAATAAATAGGAATAGATCCCTCTGTGTGTAATGGCTCTATATAATATACAGGAATAGATCCCTCTGTGTGTAATGACTATATAATATAAAGAAATAGATCCCTCTGTGTGTAATGGCTCTATATAATATATAGGAATAGATCCCTCTGTGTGTAATGACTATATAATATAAAGGAATAGATCCCTCTGTGTGTAATGGCTCTATATAATATATAGAAATAGATCCCTCTGTGTGTAATGACTATATAATATAAAGGAATAGATCCCTCTGTGTGTAATGACTATATAATATATAGAAATAGATCCCTCTGTGTGTAATGACTCTACACTGTGTTCCAAATTATTATGCAAAAAGAGTTTAGGAGTGATAAGGTCATAAATGTTTTGTTTGTCATGTAAACTCATTGCTGGTGATGTGTGTCCGGGTTCTTTATATCTCTGAAAGCAATTGCAGAGACCTGTGCAAATTAGTTTCTAAGGTGTGTCCAAATAAAGGCCAGACTACTTAAGAAGGCTGTTCCACATTATTAAGCAGCCTACATTTGTTGCCAAAATGGGAAAGAAAAAGGATGTGTCGGCTGCTGAGAAGCAACAAATTGTGGAGTATTTAGGTGAAGGCATGACTACAATCAACATTGCCAAGACACTTCATCGTGATCATCGCACAATCAAGAAGTATGTAGCTGATTCACAGCACACACGTGTGCGTGCTGATAAGGAGAAATTGAGGACTCTTTCCAACAGGCAACTGCGTCAGGTTAAAAGAGCAGCTGCTAAAATGCCTTGTCATAGCAGCAGACACGTTTTTGAAGCTGCTGGTGCCTCCAACGTCCCCCGAACAACAAGATGCAGGGTCCTTCAGAGGTCTGCAGCTGTGCGTAAGCCATCCTGTCGCCACCTCTATCCACTGCACACAAGCAGAAACGGCTCCAGTGGCCAAACAATACATGAAGACTGACTTCCAAACTGTTTTGTTCACCGATGAGTGCCGTGCAATGCTCGATGGTCCAGATGGATGGAGTGGAGGATGGCTGGTTGATGAACACCCCATGAAAAAACGGCTAAGGCGCCAACAAGGAGGAGGTGGAGTAATGTTTTGGGATGGAATCATGGGGAGAGAGATTGTTGGCCCCTTTAGGATCCCTGAAGGGGTAAAAATGAACTGCATAATCTTGTGGAGTTTCTAAAAAAGCACTTCCTGCCATGGTTCAGGAGGAAGAACCGTGCATTCCGCAGCAAGATCATTTTCATGCATGATAATGCACCATCTCATGCTGCAAATAACATATCTGCATCTCTGGCTGCTATGGGAATAAAAGAGGACAAACTTATGGTGTGGCCACCATCTTCCCCTGACCTCAACCCCATTGAGAACCTCTAGAGCATCATCAAAAGGAGTGTCTATGATGGTGGGAGGCAGTTCACATCTAAGCAACAGCTCTGGGAGGGTATTCTGTCCACATGCAAAACAATTGAATCACAAGCCATTCAAAAACTGACAAATTCAATGGACGAGAGAGTTCAGAAGCTTCTTTCAAACAAGGGGTCCTATGTGCAAATATAACATCACCTAGAATTAAGTTTTGACTTGAAAACTGTTTGATTTCATTTTGTAATAAGCTGATAATGCTTATAATTTCACAATTGACCATTTTGTTTTTCAAAATAAAAATAAAAAGGTTGAAAACTCTGCTGCGCATAATAATTTGGAACATGCATTTTGAGTGCATTTTTAAAAAATATACTGTTTACATAGGCAGTTTGATCAAAAACATTTCAATTATACTTGAATAGTAGAGGACTGGAAAATAACAATGACTGAAATTCATAAAGATAATTTAGAAAAATATGAAAAAATATTTTTTGCATAATAATTTGGAACACAGTGTATATATAATATATAGGAATAAATCCCTCTGTGTGTAATGACTCTATATAATATATAGGAATAGATCCCTCTGTGTGTAATGACTCTATATATAATATATAGGAATAGATCCTTCTGTGTGTAATAACTATATATAATATATAGGAATAGATCCCTCTGTGTGCAATGACTCTATATAATATATAGGAATAGATCCCTCTGTGTGTAATGACTCTATATATAATATATAGGAATAGATCCTTCTGTGTGTAATGACTATATATAATATATAGGAGTAGATCCTTCTGTGTGTAATGACTATATATAATGTATAGGAATAGATCCCTCTGTGTGCAACAACTCTATATAATATATAGGAATAGATCCCTTTGTGTGTAATGACTATATAATATATAGGAATAGATCCCTTTGTGTGTAATGACTCTATATAATATATAGGAATAGATCCCTCTGTGTGTAATGACTCTATATAATAAATAGGAATAGATCCCTCTGTGTGTAATGACTCTATATAATATATAGGAATAGATCCCTCTGTGTGTAATGACTCTATATAATATATAGGAATAGATCCCTCTGTGTGTAATGACTCTATATAATATATAGGAATAGATCCCTCTGTGTGTAATGACTCTATATAATATATAGGAATAGATCCCTCTGTGTGTAATGACTCTATATAATATATAGGAATAGATCCCTCTGTGTGTAATGACTCTATATAATATATAGGAATAGATCCCTATGTGTGTAATGACTCTATATAATATATAGAAATAGGTCCCTCTGTGTGTAATGACTGTATATAATATATAGGAATAGATCCCTCTGTGTGTAATGACTCTATATAATATATGTGTTTCCCTTTTTGTATTGAATTACTGAAATAAATTAACTTTTTGATGATATTCTAATTTTTTGAAATGCAGTTGTATATAGTGATCATGTGGCAGTTTATTGTGGAGCAAAAAAGGGAGGATTCACAGCTGCAGTAGTAGTAACAATAAATATAAGGGTGCACAATTGTCAAGCAATGGCAATAGACAAGGGAGAAAAAGCGCTTGACACCTAAGTTCTTTAACACTAGAAGTCCCAGGAATTTCGAGCTCCATAGGGTTCCAATGGTAGGAATGTTAAATGACCCCTCTCTGGGACTTCTAGTGTTAAATATATAATAATACAAATCTTGCCAAAACCAAATAACAGAGAAGGCTCCTAATAGAGCACTACCCTTATATTTATTGTTACTACTATTGTGGCTGTGCATCCTCCCTATTTTACTTTTTAATAAATTATGTATATATACATGTGTTTACTCATGCTAATCTTACCACACTTTCTCCTAATGAAGCCGTGATAGGCGATGATAGTGTGATAGCTTATCTTGCTGCTCATGTATCCTAATTTTGACACAAGCTCGGCTTTTTCTACACCTTGTCTGGTTATAGTGGGAATATACTATATATCAGCTATATTATATGCTTGGTGCGCTTCACCTCTATATGTTATATGGTTGTTTTGTAGACTTTGTCCTACCTTGCATTGTCTGATAGTATTCAGCTATTCTGCTATATTTTCTTGTGCTCTATTAGGAGCCTTCTCTGTTATTTGGTTTTGGCTATATTTATATTATTATATATTTTAAGAACTTAGGTGCATAAGGGGCCCTTGGTTTATATGGTGGTGTCAGTTTTTATGTATTACTGTATGGTTTTTATTATGCACTAATAAAACTTTGTAATTTTTATTCATTGAGTGAGTGCCATATTTTGTCAAGCGCTTTTTCTCCCTTGGCAGTTTATTGTGGAATTTATTGAAAATTACAGCAAAAATCACAGCAAAACCAAGACATTGTGCAGTGATCTGTCATCAGAAACATATTTAAAGGGGGCTTTACACACTACGATATCGCTAGCCCGTCGTTTGTGCGTCACGGGCAAATCGCTGCCCGTGGCGCACAATATCGCTAACACCTGTCACACATACTTACCTTCCTAGTGATGTCGCTGTGGGCGGCGAACAACCTCTTTGTTAAGGGGGAGGTTCGTGCGCAGTCACAGCGACGTCACACAGCGGCTGACCAATAGAAGCGGAGGAGCGGAGACCAGCCGCATTATCGACACTCCCACCTTGTTGCCGGAGGACGCAGGTGTGACGCCCTGGACTAGCCAGGTAGTCAGAGGTAGGCCCTTACACAAACACTTTCCCCTAAAACGGTACCAGCAGCCAACCTTAAAACCCTGAGTTACCCCTCTCAGGTTCTGACGTCCACACCAGGGGGGCCGAGCCAGGTGGTTGGCCACGCCCACCAAGGAGTTCAGATGGCCTGAGGCGGGAAAACAAGCAGATGAGATAAGATCTGAGAGGAGAGTGGAGTAGAGAGGAGTAACGTCTGTCAGGGATCTGGGTCGGAGCCCGGATACCCTGTGGCTAGGAGGCAGATGGTGGTGGCCGCCTGCAGGAGCTGGGATTACAGCCAGTGGAACTGTAAGGGACAGGAACCAGGTAGTGGCCCGCTGGTACCGAACCGGGAAACTGATTGGAAACCGGAGCACTAGGAGGGATACTCAGACCCACTACGAGGTCCAAAAGCCACTGGACCGAGCCGAATTCACTGATTGGGGTCTGGACTTTAGGTCCTTTCCCACCCAAGACCCGACTGAAGACAACAGCCCAACCAGAGGGATAGAAAGCCACCGCCCAGGCATCGAGATCCCACGGGCCAGCGTCTGCGGGCAAACGGGCTCTACCGGCACACACAAAGCCGGGGAGCGGACTACCGTTGCTCAGGCATAGGAGTCACCATTCTACTAAAAGTGAGGTGCAGGAGAAAGGCGGAAACTACCAACCTGAAAAAGGGAAGAAGCGCAGCCGGCTGCGGGCACCGTCCACCATCTTGTTTGGTTTACCAGAGACTCCAGTGTGTCTGTAATAGTGAATACAACAGTGCCCTCGGGCCGCGCCCCGCACCGCACCAACACGCCAGCACGCATCCCCCTCCACAGCACCCTCGGGCCCCGGGACCATCACCCCCTACCCACGGAGGGGTCAACACCAAGTTGCGCAACACCGTCCCCGGGAGCCTAGTCAACGGCAGCGGTGGTGTCCATCAATTCACCACAACCCGTGGGTGGCGTCACGAACTTAACCCCCAAAACAACCGCGGCCTCGGCCGTGGACCTCCCCACCGAACACCACCCCTCACGTAGCGCCAGCATCCCTTCAGAGCGACGTGACCCCCGGGTCCGGGAGGAGTTCGAGCTACCCACCGACGAGCACAGATCCGAGCGGCTCGGCAGCCGGCAGAGCCCCGGGACGGTACACAGGTACGCTGTTGTTTGTCGTTCCCGGGGTGTCACACGTAGCGATGTGTGCTGCCTCAGGAACGACGAACAACCTACGTCCACAACGACCAACGATATTTTGAAAATGAACGACGTGTCAATGATCAACGATTAGGTGAGTATTTTTGATCGTTAACACTCGCTCCTAGCTGTTACACACAACACCGTCGCTAACGACACCGGATGTGCGTCACAAATTCCGTGACCACAACGACATATCGTTAGATATGTCGTTGCGTGTAACGGGGCCTTTAGGTTTAGAGGGAACCGGTCACAAATAGAAATCTCATTTACCACTTGATATAGTGGTAATTTGCAGGTTAATAGCATTTAAATCCAGTTTTGAAGGCTTACTGGAGCAGCAGCTACATTAAGTTTTACTTTTGGAAATACAGTGTGCAACAATTATTGCTGATGATCTCTATGTGGTAAGAGGTAGATCATGTCTGCTCAGCGCTCTCTGGTGGGACGTCCTATAGTGGTAGCAGTTCCCAGGCCTGAGTGAGTCCTTGTGAATGGCGGAAAACATGGTGTTCTAATATCTGGTTGATAAAGACAATACATATATAAGCACATTGTAAAAAAAAATCATAATAACACTGAACTTACCAAGGTAGCGGGACATCCAAGTACCCTGGCAACGTCCATTATTTTGATCAAAAACATCTCAAGTCTCGGATCATCAGAATCAAAGCGATGGCCAAATAATAATGATACAGTAAAATTACAGATGGCAGTGTTCATTATCATCGTGTTGTCAAAGGGTTCACCTTAAGTAATAGCAAAAAGAAAGTGAGTATAATGATGAGGTAGTAAAATCCCAGTTTGTTACCCATTCTACAGATAGATTGAAAGTCTAAATAGATTTTAGAATGGTTAAGTATTTATATTCATCTACATAAGAAGCCAAAGTTGTAAGGTTTGTTTTACGCTAGCAGGGCCGGCGTCAGCACCCGGCAAACCCGATCAAATGCCAGGGCCCTGGGAGGGGCCCACTCGCGGTGGCAAGAGTGGTGTACCGCTAGTCAGGGGGGCCCGGTGCCTGCGCTGTCACCGGCCTCCCCCCCGCCGAGGATCGCGCTTTCAATTGTATCGGCATCACAGTTGCCGATACAATTGAAAGCAATGATGAGATGGAGCGGCGCGCTTCCTCTCTTTTCACTCTCCAAGCTGTTTCTGTCGGCGCTCTGACAGATCAGCACCAGAGCACGGTGATGTCATCACTGCGCACCTGCAGAGAGGTCAGAGCGGGCGACAGCAGTGGACGTGTCGAGGAGACCGAAGCAGCAGGGTTACGAGGAGAAGTGAGTATGTACATTCACTGTGGCCAGATGACCATGGGGGTGCATTAAATGATATGGCAGCTGTATACTACATGAGGGTGCCTAATCCAATCTGACTCTGCACAGTGCTATATAGGGGCTGTGTACTACATGAGGATGCCTATTGCTATCTGGGTCTGCACTGTGCTGTATAGGGGCTGTGTACTACATGAAGATGGGTAATGCTATCTGGCTCTGCACTGTGCTATCTGGCTCTGCACTGTGCTATATATGGGCTGTGTACTGCATGAGGGTGCCTAATGCTATCTGGCTCTGCACTGTGCTATCTGGGTCTGCACTGTGCTATATGTGGGCTGTGTACTACATGAGGGTGCCTAATGCTATCTGGGTCTGCACTGTGCTATATGTGGGCTGTGTAGTACATGAGGATGCCTAATGTTATCTGGGTCTGCAATGTGCTATATGGGGGCTGTATACTACATGAGGATGCCTAATGCTATCTGGGTCTGCATTGGGCTATATACGGGCTATATACTACATGGGGGTGCCTAATGCTAAATGGGTCTGCATTGTGCTATATGGTGGCTGTATACTACATGAGGGTGCCTAATGCTAACTGGGTCTGCATTGTGGAATATGTGGGCTGTATACTACATGAGGATGCCTAATGCTATCTGGGTCTGCATTGTGCTATACGTGGGCTGTATACTACATGAGGGTGCCTAATGCTATATGGATCTGCATTGTGCTAAATGGGGGCTGCATAGTGCCATATGGGGGCTGCAGAGTGCAATATGGGGGCTGCATAATGCTACATGGGAGCTACATAATACTATATGGAGGACTATGGGTGCTTCATAACACTATATGGAGGAATATGGAGGCTGCATACTACTGTACCCCAGAGTTGTATGTCCACTCCACCCTGATGCTATATACCTCCTCAGAGCTGTATGTTCCCCCACCCTAGTGCTGTATACCCACCAGAGCTGTATGTCCCCCCCACCCCAGAGCTGTATACCCCCAGAGCTGCATGTCACCCCCCACCTCAGAGCTGTTTGTCTGCCAACCCAGAGCCATTGCCTCCCCTCTACAGCTGTATGCCCACCATTGCTGTATACCCCTTTTCTCAGTAATATGTATGCCCCCCAGTAATGTGTATGTCCCCAGCCTCTCTTGTGATGTATATACAGCAGTGCTAAGGGGGCTTTACACACTACGATATCGTTAATGTCTTCAGATCGTTCACCATGGAGAGGTCGTCCTAAAACCAAAAATTGTTAATGGTTGTTTATAGATGTTGTTCCTCGTTACTGCGGCAGCACACATCGCGAGGAACCTCACCTTACCTGCGTCCCGCCCGCAATGAGGAAGGAAGGAGGTGGGCGGGAAGTTCGTCCCGCTCATCTCCGCCCCTCCACTTTGATTGGCCGGCCGCTTAGTGACGTCGCCGTGATGCCGAATGCACCTCCCCCTAGAGGGAGGGATTGTTCGGCAGTCACAGCGATGCCGCCGACCAGGTAAGTGCGTGTGACGCTGCCGTAGCGATAATGTTCGCTGCGGCAGCGATCACACGATATCGCATGCACGACGGGGGCGGGTGCTTTTGCGTACGATATCGCTAGCAATTGCTAGAAATATCATAGCGTGTAAAGCCCGCTTTAGTGTGCTCTATGTGCGGCCATGTCTGTTAGTGACTGCCACCAATCTAGGAGGAGCTGGATGGAGGCACGTGGGGAGGTGAATGAGGCTGTTGCTGGCATCCCAATATTAGAAATATATATAAATATATAAAAATATAAAAATAATGTGTCTGTGTGTGCATGTATAATGTTTATCTATGTATGTCAGTGTATATGACTGTGTCTAGATTTATGTCTATATATATGTGTTTTTTTTAATTTCTCTTTAAATTTGTATGTGTACGTATGCGTGTATGTGTATGTATCTGTGCATGTCTATGTGTGGATGTGGCCCACTGACACTCTTTCGCCCAGGGCCAACAAAAACCTGGAGTCGGCGCTGTACGCTAGGTATGGGGGAATACTAGATGAACGAAGACAGGATGTGAGGGATACCCTGTCTCTAGGTAAGGGGAAAGCTGGTGACTCCCTGATAAGATCTATTGCTGGGACATGGCTTCCCTGATGTCCATGCGCAAATCAGTATACCTAGGAACTGGCTAACCCTGAAAAGGCACTAGGTAGTGACCAGACAGGATGAGCACTAGTCAACCCCACCATGACCTGAAGAACACACAGAGAAAACAAACAGGGTAATGCAAATGGACAAATTATCAGTAAGATAAAGTTGAGAGAATGACAGCAACATATGACAACACATTACAACAAGAGATTTCAAGCTGACTGCTTGCAATCTGGACAGCATAGGAGTAAACTCTAGCACCAGCAAAAAACAAGGGGAAATGCAGGTGTATATGTCGCAGACAGGTGCCGCCTCCGCTTCGGCAAAGGGGCTGCTCGAGGGTGCTCGGATCCGAGATCATGTCTGGGGCTTGAGTGGTGATTGGACCCGGGGCTCGTGCAACCGCCTGTCCTCGCAACAGTGATAAAAGGGGTATTTACAGGGGAGTTAGGTTTTTTTCTGTCACGCCACCTGTGGGTTGCGGTGATGGGATGGTGGCACCGCCGCTACCTCTTGAGGCCAGTGTCCGGGACCGATGGTGTTGGGCAGCAAGGTGGTATCCCCTCCACGGGTAGGGGAGGTGTAGTCCCGGGGCCCAGGTGTAGGTAGGGAGCAGTGCTGGGACGCCGTCGGCGGGTTGTTAGACCGGGTGACACCAGTGTACTCATGATTAGAAATAATCCACACAGAGTCTGTACTGTAAACCAAGGCCGGATGCCGGTTGCCGTGGGAGAGGTGTTCTGGTCCCACACATGGGTTAGCAAGGTAGGGACCCTAAATCCTGCACTTGTGTCTTGCTGTTTGTTGATTAAACCCGCTTGGAATGGGAGAAGTCCGCTCCCCTGCAGCTTTGTACGCAGAGGGAGCCGTTGCCCGCAAACTCTGACCCATGGGATTTTAATGGGTTCTTGGCAGACACCCTATCCCCCACATTGGGCTGCTGGTTTGTTCTCTCTGGGCTTCTCTCTCTTCGGAAACAAGGCCTGGTACCTTGTCCCTCTGGCCAATTAAAAAGGGGCCTGAAGCTTACCTCGTCCTAGGGTCCAGGTACCCCGCCTGTGCATGGCCTCCGGATCGGATTCCCGTTGTCGGTACCGGCAGGCTACAACCCTGCCCAGGTCCACTTCAGGTCTCCCGCGACCAGATCTCCGTCACCTGTGGCCCTACACTGCTGTCTGCCAGCTAGTCGGTTCTCCCGTGGTCCAAGGGCTCCAACACTGACGACACTGCACTACAGCTCCACTGTCAGACTCGACACTGTTTGACTCCGTCTGACTTGACTGTCTAGACTCCAACAACTAACTCTCACTAACTAACGTGTTCCCTCCCCTTGTCACCTCAAGACCCCTAGGTGGGTGTTCCCATCCGCCTGGTCCCACCCACTGATGTGTCCTGGCTGTCATGGGGAGGTGACTAGGCTTTGTGGCTGATGTTCCTGTGTGTGGGATGTGGTGTTAATTACCAAGGAGGAGGCGATTCTGTGAAGCCCTGGACTAGTCAGGTCATCCCAGGTAGTCCCATGCACACACACCCCCTCCCTGAAAAGGTGACAGCGGCCAACCAAGAAACCCTTGTCACCACCCTCCAGGTTTGATGTCCACACCAAAGGGGCGGAGCCAGGCAGTTGGCTCCACCCACCAAGGAGGTCACAGGCCTGGAGGTGGGAAAGACACATACAAGTTCAGAGTGCAGAGTAGACTTGACAGTGAAGGAGAGAGGTTGAGTCCAAGGGCAGACCTATGAGCAGGCCTGCCAACAGTCTACTCAGGTGGCTGGGTCGGAGCCCAGTCACCTTTGGCAAGGAGGCAGACGGTGGTGGCCACCTCCAGGGGCTGGGATTACAGCCGGTAGAACCGTAGGGACCCGGGTCGGGCGGTGGCCCGCCGGTACCGAACCGGGGAACCGATTGGAAACCGGAGCACCAGGAGGGGTACTCAGACCCAGTACAAAGCCCCAAACCGACAGGGCCGAGTCAAATCAACTGATTGAGGACTGGACTTAAAGACCTATCCCACACAAGACCCATTAGAAGACAACAGCCCAACCACACAGTGTAAAGCCACCGCCAAGGCATAGAGACCCAAAGGGCCAGCGTCTGCGGGCAAACAGGGCTCTTCCGACAACCAGCAAGCCGGGGAGCGGATTACCGTTGCTTAGGCATAGGAGTCAAACATTCATATAAAAAAGGTGCAGGAGAAAGGCGGAAGCCACCAACCCGCTCAGGGAGAAGCTGCAGCCGGCTGCGGGCCACGTTCATCATCCCGTTTGGTTTACCAGAGACTCCAGTGTATTGTGTCATACTGAGTACACCAGTGCCTTTGGGCCATGCACCGCACCGCATCAGCATACGCCCGCACCCGTTACCACGCCTCAGCACCTCCCTCGAGCCCCCGGGACCATCACTCCCCTACCCACAGAGGGGTCAACACCAAGCTGCGCAACACCGTCACCGGGAGGCCTATTTAACGGCAGCGGTAATGTCCATCTATTCACCACAACCCGTGGGTGGCGTCACGAACTTACACCCCTACCAAACCACCGCGGCCCCGGCCTTGGAACTCCCCCCCCCACTGAAGTCCCTGCGTGTAGCGCAAACCCCCTTGCAGAGCGACGTGACCCTCGGGTCCGTGAGGAGCTCGTGCCACCACCCACCGTATGAGCACGGATCCGCGGGGCAGTACAATTCCTGTACCCTTGGTGGGGGGTACAGTCAACTGTGACTACCTGGTTTTGCCAGGGCGTCACACTCCCCGTAGGTAAAACAAGCTGTCCGGGACCAGTGTTTATTTTGTTTTCTGCATCTGAAAAAGGTAAAACATAAATAACATTTCAACAGTAAAACTTTGGAACATTTCTTCCATTTTTGTGAGGCACAGAGCTTAAACGTTACATTAACGATGACCATCTACCCTTTTTCCTTTGTCCCGCCACCCAAAACACCTGTGCCCTCCCTTGGTGTCACCGCTAGTCGTAGATGCTACACCATTCCGGGCTCCTGTGGGTGTCCTTGTTAGTGTCCGGGTCAAAGTTCCACACCCTGTATCACTCTAAAGGGACCCTTGGACCGGAACCCTTTGGCCTGGAGGGTAGTCACCGGTTTCCGTGGTGACTGGGCTTCGGCCAACTCCACCGCAGGCCCTTCCTCCAACCGACCTCTCCAGCGGGTGCTGCCTCCTGGCGGTGGGGTAACAAGAGGGTAGATGGGGGGTTATTTACAAGACTCAATAAAATTTTTGGGGTGGTTTCGCCAGTCCTGAAACCATGGTCCATTTTTAACTATTGACCGGGGTAAACATTTTAAACAGCTGTAAATCAGGTGAAGTACACAGTTAATTAGCATTTCAATTTGCTTATACATTACTATACACACAGGCATACAGGCTTCACTCACTCTCTGTATCTGAGTAGTGGCTGACCTAGGTTAGGGCGTGTAGACCTCCTCAACCCTAAGTTCTCTCCTAGGCTTGGTGGGGTGAGACTACTTACATGTTCCCCCCTAATTGTGTTAGGTAAGGTGGGCAAAGACCGCCGGGTGCATGGCATAGGTATAGGGGCAACTCTTGGTGTAGGTATAGGTGCAGGGTCAGCAGGCCTCTCTAGTTCTGGCTCTTCCACGGGTTTTGGGAATGTTAGAACGGGAATGATCACGGCCCTATTTTGCAAAGGCCAATCTGCTGGGAAGTCACCTAGGACGCTGTGGATCACCTCTTTTCTTCTTTTTGCACCCGGGACTGGAGTGGGCTCTTCTTCCAAGATCTTTAGGGGTTCTGGGCACCTTTTCAGGTGGTCCCTCGAGACAGTAGCTGTAGTCCTTCCTTGGTCTCGACTGACGAGATAGGTCTTTTGATTCCCAGAGGGTTGTACGACATAGGGGACCTTCTCCCATTGGTGGTCTAATTTATGCAGTCTTCTCTTCCTCTTCAGTACCACGTCTCCCGGTACAAAGGGGGGAGCTTTTGCCTGTTTGTTGAAGTGCTGCTCTTGCTTTTTTCGGCTTTGGTTCAGATTCTCCTCTACATATTCTTGAATCTGCCTGTACTGCTTCTGACGTTTGGAATTCCAGTCCGTGGTTGGGGAGACGGTCTCGGGCACCTCGACATCCATATCCAGGTCCACCAGCAATCTCCTGAAACACCCGCGCCGGGGCCTGCAGGGATGGCACGGTCACTGGGCCGGTGGTATTTGGGGTCAGGCTGTGAGTGGCCCTACCCGGCTTCCATGACCCCTGCGGGTTTCAATAAAGGAAAGTCAGACAGTCAGTCCGGTGTGACAAGGGGGATGGAAGGAGGGTAACGGGGTTCCTGGGGAGTTTGCCATCGGTCGCAGCGACCACCGAGGTCTCGGCCTCCTCTCTATTGCCGCCCTTCCCCCAGGAAACGGTATGGGACGGGGTGCTAGCAGCGCCACCCGTGGTATGCGGCCAGGTGTTCAGCCACCGCTGCACAGTCTCTCTCCGGGGAAGGTGTTACAGGCAGCCGGATGGAATCACTCCCCACGGGTGGAGCAGGGGGAGCCCCGGGAGGTTAATGAGACCCAGGGCAACAAACCTCAGGACACCAGGGGCACAGGGCGGTAACAGTACTCACACCAGTCACGGAGTGCGGGTTCCAGTTTTTCTTTATTTACAGTCCGTTCCACATCGCACCTGGGTGCTGGTCCTTGCCACCTGTAGCCTCTGTTCGGTCCCGGGCAGGTAGGAAGAGGGGGTCCGGTGAGGTGTTCTGGGGGTCTCTCCATTTCGTGTGCGTTAGTGCCGTCCCCGTGGCATAGAGCATCTTGGGAACTTGCTGCCTCTCTGTCTCTCTCTTGCCTGGTAGCGTACACTTTAACCACCACCGGGTACAACATTCTCCAAGATCCCCAGTGCTCGGCTCCATCCCCTTCCTCTAGATGTTATCAGCCTTGGTCTCATGGCATCTCCTCAACAGGAACTGTTCTCTGGAGATCTGCACTCTCTCGGAGCCTCTGACGTTCTGCTAAACTTTCTGTCTGCTCTGCACTGTACTCACTCCTCATTCAGGCCCCCCCTGGGTTGTCATAGGGACCTGCTCGTGTGCAGCCACCTGCTCATTAAGGAGACAAAATGAGTCATGAGGCTCAAACTACATGATGCAAAAGCTATTAACTCCTTCCTGCCAGTGTGATGTTTGTGTGTGGACTTCACTCCTTCGTCCGGGAAAAATGGGGGTAATATTTAATACCCTGTAACGACCCGGCTGCAGGGGCGTTACATCCCGGGCCTCACCCTCATGAGGTAAGCAGGCGTACATTTAGTAGAACTGACGGGGATGTTGTTGTACATGTCCACCAGATCGGGCAACCTCTCAGGCCACTGATTCCGCTCTTCAAGGGGTAGAGTCTTGAGCAGGTTGATAATTAGATGGTTCATCTTCTCACACATCTCAATGGTTTGGGCATGGTAAAGGGTAGTAAGTATCTTCCTGCATCCATAAAGGCTGCAAAATTCCTTGAAGATTTCCACTTCGAAGGCAGGGCCTTGATCCGTAAGGACCCTCTCTGGATAACTGTGCGGTCTGCAGAAGTGCGTCTGGAAGACCCTTGCCGCAGTACGAGCCGTTAGATCCTTAACGGGTACCACGACCATGAATCTTGCGTAGTGGTCCACTATGGTGAGGGCGTATGTATACCCACTCCGGCTGGATGTCAGCTTGACATGATCTAGAGCGACGAGTTCCAACGGCTGATTGGTGATGATCGGCTGCAACGGAGCTTTCTGGCTGACACCATCCTTCTTAGCACGCAGGGACCACAATTCCAACACCATGCTTCAATGGATTCCCTCATTCCAGCCCAGTAGAAGCGCTCCCTGAGCAGCATTTCCAACTTCTTCCAACCGAAGTGTCTAGCTCCATCATGATAGGCTTCCAAGACCACTGGTACGTATGCCTGAGGTATGATTATCTGACAGATCCTCTCGTGTGTCTTGGGGTTGATCAGTCCTCTGCACAACCTGCCTCGCTGTAGGTAGAGCTGACTCCTCCCTTTCCACAGCCTCCATGCTTCTGCCAGGGTAGTGGGCTCCAACCTGGAAACAGCGTGCGAAATCAGCGTCTTAACCAAACTGGCGGCAGGATCCTTATCTTGTGCTTCTTGCTAACCGTGATGGGGTAACGGGTTGAAGGCTGCCTCCTGCTGACTACTGTAGTGTTTGGCATTTTCCGAACTATCAGGTTGATGGAATGCAGGCAACTCAATCTCTTCCAGCTCATCTTCATCTATTCCACCATCAGGCAGGTGTGGCATCCTAGGCAACGCATCAGCATTGGTGTTTTTCCGACCGGCTCTGTATTTTATGGTGAAGTCATAATTCGCCAACCGGGCTACCCAGCGTTGTTCTAGGGCTCCAAGCTTCGCTGTATCCAGGTGAGTCAAGCGGTTGTTGTCCGCATATTTGGTGAACTTCGCAGAGGCCAGATAATGTTTAAATCTCTCTGTCACAGCCCAGACGAGCGCCAGGAACTTCAACTTGAAAGAACTGTAATTCTACGGATTCCTTTCTGTTGGGTGGAGCTTCCTGCTTGCAAACACTATCACCTTCTCCTTGCCATTCTGCATTTGGGACAAGATGGCCCCTAATCCTACGTTGCTGACATCTGTATACAATATGAATGGGATACCGTAGTCAGGATATGCTAGGATCTCTTCTCCAGTCAGGGCCGACTTCATCGGTTGGAAGGACCTTTCTTGCTCTTCACCCCACGTGAATGGGGACCCAGAAGCCTAGCCATGCTGAGTTTGCCCAACTAGGACGTCCTGCATTGGAGCTGCCATCTTGGTGTATCCCTTGACAAGGCGGCGTTAGTAGACCATCAGGCCTAAGAACTGTCGCACCTCTTTGATGGTAGTAGGTCTCGGCCAGTTCTAGATGGCAGTTATCTTCTCCGGATCCGGAGCCACACCCTCTGCGCTCACCACATACCCGAGGTATTGGACTTTAGGCTTCAGCAAGTGGCACTTGGATGGTTTCAACTTCATCTCGCACTTGGAGAGGGCTTCGAAGACTTCTGCAAGACGTTCTAGGTGATCTTCGTACGTCTTTGAATAGACAATGACGTTGTCCAAATATAGCAGTACCGTCTCGAAGTTGCGGTGTCCGAAACAGCACTCCATCAGCCTCTGGAAGGTTCCTGGTGCATTGCACAACCCAAAGGGCATGTTGTTGAACTTGCAGAGTCCCACCAGGGTGGCGAAGGCGGTCTTCTCACGGTCTTCCTCAGCAACAGACACTTGGCAGTAGCTACTAGTGAGATCAAGGGTAGAGAAGTAATTTGCTGTTCTCAATGTAGCTAGTGATTCTTCAATACGGGGAAGTGGATACGAGTCCTTATGGGTGATCTGATTGATCTTCCGATAGCCCACACACATCCGCTTGGTACCATCCTTCTTCCTCACCAGAACCAGTGGAGCTTCCCAGAGGCTACAGCTATCTCGGATTACCCCAGCCTCCTTCATGTTCCTCAACATGTCTTTGGCACACTGGTAGTGCGCAGGCAGTATCGGCCTACACCTCTTTTTGATGGGTGGATGTGCACCTGTGGGTATGTGGTGTTGGACCCCTTTGATCCTCGGAAAAATAAACGGGTGTTTGCTGAAGACCTGCTCGTACTCTTGCACTACCCTGTAGACCCCCTGCTTGTGGTGTGAAGGCGTGGAGTCAGTGCCTACATGTAGTTCCTGACACCATTCTTCTGTCAGGCTTGGTGAGTTTTCACTGACTGGTTGCGATGCGGGGTTAATGGATGCTGCTGTTTGGATAGCATGCGTGTCTACGGTGAACAGTTTGGCAATTGTGGCATATCTGGGTAGCCTAACCTCTTCCTCTCCGCAATTCATCACTCTTACGGCACTCTTCTCTTCCGGATATCAATCACTCCTCTGGCTGTCAAAACTGCGGGCCAGTGTTCTGAAGGCAGGGGCTCCACCACCACCAGATAGATTCACCTGTTGCCGCTGCAGGAGGGCGCGGATCTCGCGTTGCAGAGCCCTCTGCTGGCCCACTCCTGCAGTTGCAGACATCTGCTGAAGCAAGTATAACACTTCCCCCATGCAATTTTCAATTACATTGGTCCCTAGGACCATTTTCGGGTTATGGTCACTAGGGTCATTCTGCAGCACTATGAGTCCTTGGTGCTCTAACTCCACCCACCCCACCTTAAGAGTCACTTCCTTAAACCCCACTTGGGTCATAGGGATTCCATTGGCTGCAATGATAGTCAGGCCAGAATCTGGCAGGGTAAGGTCGTCATCTGACCAGTAACGCTTATACAGTACATGAGGTATAGTCGTTACCTGTGAGCCGGTGTCCAGTAGCGCGAACAACGGGATCCCATTAACGGTAAGGGAGATGATGGGGCGGCCTCAGACATACCGCTCATGCCAATCAGCTTGGCCTTGATGGTCTACTCCTGAGGATTGGCCCTTGGCCTCAGGGGTGGCCTGTTTAAAGGACACCGACGGGAGTAATGGCCGATCTTGTTGCACCTGTAACAAACGGGTTGCCCATACCGGTTGTTGCTCCTTCTCTGCATCTAGGGGACGTCTTCAGGGCTGTCGGCGAGCTGGATCTTCTCCGGCGGCTTGGGCTTCGACTGTAGCTGCATGGCCTCAAGAATCCTGGCGACGTCTTTGTTCAGCTGTTGAACTTGGGAATTCAGATCACCGGGAACTCCTGGGGACTCTGTAGGCACTGCAGGTGCAGGTAAAGCCAGTAGAGGGGGCTTCACCAGCAGGTGAGAGGTGCCTGCCGGCCAGGATGATGATGTAGGGTCACTGGCTTCAGGGGCCTGCAGAGCCTTTATGGCTCGGTCCTTTAAAACTGCAAAGTCTATGTCTGGATGCTCCAGGGCCCACAGCTGTAGCTGTTTGCGGTCCTCCGCTGACCCCAGGCCCTGCAAGAACTGCTCCACAAGCACTTTGTTGCTCTCCAGCTCATTGATAGGGTTTACTAGCTTTAAGGCTACTTTACACACTGCGATATCGGTCCCGATATCGCTAGTGTGGGTACCCGCCCCCATATGTTGCGCGACACGGGCATATCGCTGCCCGTGCCGCACAACATCGCCCAGAGCCGTCACACATACTTACCTGTCCGGCGACGTCGCTGTGACGGGCGAACCGCCTCCTTTCTAAGGGGGCGGTCCATGCGGCGTCACAGCGACGTCACTGAAACGTCACTGAACCGCCGCCCAATCGCAGCGGAGGGGCGGAGATGAGCGGGACGTAACATCCCGCCCACCTCCTTCCTTCCGCATAGCGGCCGGGAGGCAGGTAGGGAGAGCTTCCTCGCTCCTGCGGCGTCACACGCAGCGATGTGTGCTGCCGCAGGAACGAGGAACAACCTCGTTACTGCTGAAGTAACGATAATTGGGAATGGACCCCCGTGTCGCCGATTAGCGATTTTTCACTCTTTTGCAACGATGCAAAATCGCTAATCGATGTCACACGCAACGGCATCGCTAATGCGGCCGGATGTGCGTCACGAATTCCGTGACCCCAACGACTCCGCATTAGCGATGTCGTAGCGTGTAAAGCCCGCTTTAGAGTACGCAGAGTGGTTTGTAGTCTCAGGGCGTAGTCCCGGATGCTGTCCTGGGGACGCTGCCTGTAGCTCTGCCTCCGTACGGGTTTCGAAGGAAACTTGCAGCTTATCAAATATGGTGGGTTCGGAGGCCCGATCCTTATCAGTCCATGTCTCAACCTCCTGCTCGGCTGCACCTGTCAGCTGTCCGAGCACCACGGACGCACGCTGCCTGCCAGTCATTGCATACATGTCGAGAATAGTACATATCTTTTTCTTGAATACCTGCAGGGCGTCAGGTCGGCCATCATACTGGGGCAGCCAGGTGGCACCGGGCACATAAGGCAGTGTAATCGGTATAACTTGCGTGACCGCCGGGATCATGGGGTCCGCCGCTCTTGCGACCCGAGCAGTGCCTGCTGCTACTCCGTCATCCTGCCCGGCTGCCGGAGCTGCGGCTCCACCATCACCATCAGGCGCCGACATTCTTCTAGTCTTTCCCCCTTGGTTTTCAACAGCAGCCTTGCGGGACCCACTGTCCTTTGCAACTTCCTGCTTTGGGAGTCACCGGGTTCCGCCCGCGTTCTTAGAGAGCGGGGCTTCGGCTTTGTGCCTTTTCCGGGGAAGAAGATGACGGAGTTGTTGTTTTGGTGCCAAAGATGGTGGGCAAGATGGCGGCAGTTCAAGATTTTGGAGCGCTTCATGGAATTCAAAACAAGGCGCACGGCATCTACTGATGGGGTAAGAATCCTGTTCGTGACGCCAGGTTTTGTGTTGTCGCGGACAGGTGCCGCCTCCGCTGCGGCAAAGGGGCTGCTCAAGGGCGCTCGGATCCGGGATCATGTCTGGGGCTCGAGTGGTGACCGGACCTGGGGCTTGTGCAACCGCCTGTCCTCGCAACAGTGAAAAAGGGGGTATTTACAGGGGAGTTAGTCTTTTGTCTGTGACGCCACCCGTGGGTTGCGATGATGGGATGGTGGCACCGCCACTGCCTCTTGGGGCTAGTGTCCGGGATCGATGGTGTTGGGCAGCAAGGTGGTATCCCCTCCATAGATAAGGGAGGTGTAGTCCCGGGCCCAGGTGTAGGTAGGGAGCAGTGCTGGGACGCCGTCGGCAGGTTGGACCGGGTGACACCGGTGTACTCACGAGTAGGAATAATCCACACAGAGTCTGTACTGTAAACCAAGGCCGGATGCTGGTTGCCGTGGGAGAGGAGTGCTGGTCTCGCACACGGGTTAGCAAGATAGGGTTCTTGGCAGACACCCTATCCACCGCGTTGGGGTGCTGGTTTGCTCTCTCTGGGCTTCTCTCTCTTCGGAAACAAGGCCTGGTACCTTGTCCCGCTGGTGAATTAACAAGGGGGCTGAAGCTTGCCTTGTCCTAGGGTCCAGGTACCTCGCCTGTGCATGGCCTCAGGACCAAATTCCCGTTGTCGGTACTGGCGGGCTACAACCCTGCCCCGGTCCACTTCAGGTCTCCCACAACCGGATCTCCATCGCTTGTGGCCCTACACTGCCGTCTGCCACCTAGTCGGTCCTCCCGTGGTCCAAGGGCTCCAACCCTGACCACACTGCACTACAGCTCCACTGTCAGACTCATCACTGTTTGACTCCGTCTGACTTGACTGTCTAGACTCCAACAATTAACTCTCACTAACTAACATGTTCCCTCCCCTTGTCACCTCAAGACCCCTAGGTGGGCGTTCCCATACACCTGGTCCCGCCCACTGATGTGTCCTGGCTGTCATGGGGGGGCACTAGGCTTTGTGGCTGATGTTCCTGTGTGTGGGATGTGGTGTTAATTACCAAGGAGGAGGCGATTCCTGTACCCTTGGTGGGGGGTACAGTCATCTGTGACTACCTGGTTTTGCCAGGGCGTCACATATATAAAAACATGGAGTGGGGATAAGGATTTGCAGCTGAAAAGCCAAGATATCTGCAGAGTCTAAAAGGGAAAATGTTAACCTTAACAGGGAAGATACCTAGAACACCAATCACACCAAGGAAGAAAGAATGATATATCAAGGATGTTTGTGTAGAAAAACGCAGAAACCTTCTGCAGCTAGATAACACAGGGTTGTCTGTCAACCATGACACAACCATGACATCATGGTCACAGAGGGTGCGACCAGGCCCAAAGAGTCGAGTTGACCACCGATGTCAGCACTGTTTTCGGCTGTAAGTGACATTACAGTATGGGGTGCAAGGACAGGGGACATTATTTCAGGATGGGGGCCAGGACGGGGGCCATTATTACAGGATGGGGACCAGGACGGGTGTTATTATTTTGGGATGGAGGCCAGGAAGGGCAACATTATTACAAGATGGGGGGCAGTATTATAGTAGAAAAAGGGAAGTCCAGCGCAGTCCATAAATTAAAACATCCAAGTTTATTGAAGGTAATAATAAAAACGTCCTGCCAATAGCAGTATTATTATTACAGTATTATAGTACTTATATTCTTTTACACAGGGGCAGTATTATAGTGGTTATATTCTTGTATATAAGAGCATTATTGTAGTAGATATATTATATTATATTATCTTGCTTCGTGATGGCTGGCTCCCATGTCTGCCGTAGTCCAACCCCCTGTGAGTAAGCACCTGCTGTTTATGTGTGTTTTGTGAAGGCACCGGCAGGTTAACCCTCTCCTGACCTGGGATAGATATTACCCCTGAAAAGTGGTGTAATACCCTGTGGCGCCTGAAGCCCAAGGGGGCCACATTTGCCTCTCCAGAGATGTCTTCCTCTGCCTGAGAGCTGGAGGAGTGAGCTGCACACCTGAGGCTGATGATGAGAGCTGCCTCACCTCCTGTGCAGTTTCTGGGTTTTGCGGAAGATGCCATCAGGGGGTAACTTGTTTTTACTGGACACTGCCGTGTATGGCCAAATGTCCCACTTCACATTTCTTATCAACACATGCAGCCTTTACTTTATTCCTACTTTACTGACTTCCTTTCCATAATCTTCATTCTTGGTGCTGGCATTACATCCACTGTATTCATTCCTTTTGTTTTTTAAAGGTGACTTTGGGATTTGAATCCCGAGAAGAAATAGCCTGGAAGCCTGGACCTTACTTGGTGAGCTTCCTCACCCAGGATAGCCCCACCCTGGGCTTGAACAGAAGAACTACAGACATAAGTCCTCATAGCTTGGAAGCAGTATTATAGTAGTTATATTCTTGTACATATGAGAAGTATTATAGTAGTTATATTCTTGTACATGAGGCAGTATTATAGTAGTTATATTCTTCTTCTTGGGGCAGTATTATAGTACGTATATGTTTGTACACAGGAGCAGTGTTATAGTAGTTATATTCTTGTACATAGGGGCAGTATTATAGTAGTTATATTCTTGTACATAGGGGGCAGTGTTATAGTAGTTATATTCTTATAAATAGGGGGCAGTATTATCGTACTAATATGTTTGTACATAGAGGCAGTATTATAGTGGTTATATTATTGTATATAGGGGGCAGTATTATAGTAGTTATATTCTTGTACATATGAGAAGTATTATAGTAGTTATATTCTTGTACATGAGGCAGTATTATAGTAGTTATATTCTTCTTCTTGGGGCAGTATTATAGTACGTATATGTTTGTACACAGGAGCAGTGTTATAGTAGTTATATTCTTGTACATAGGGGCAGTATTATAGTAGTTATATTCTTGTACATAGGGGGCAGTGTTATAGTAGTTATATTCTTATAAATAGGGGGCAGTATTATCGTACTAATATGTTTGTACATAGAGGCAGTATTATAGTGGTTATATTATTGTATATAGGGGGCAGTATTATAGTAGTTATATTCTTGTACATAGGAGCAGTATTATAGTAGTTATATTCCTGTACATAGGGGCAGTATTATAGCAGTTATATTATTGTACATATGGGCAGTTTTATAGTGGTTATATTCTTGTATAAAGGGGCAGTATTATAGTAGTTATATTCTTGTATATAGAGGCAGTATTATAGTAGTTATATTTGTGTACATAGGGGCAGTATTATAGTAGTTATATTCTTGTACATAGGGGCAGAATAATAGTAGTTATAGTCTTGTACATAGGGGCAGTATTATAGTAGTTATATTATTGTGCAAAGGGGGCAGTATTATAGTAATTATATTCTTGTACATAGGGGCAGTATTATAGTAGTTATATTCTTGTACATAGGAGCAGTATTATAGTAATTATATTCTTGTACATAGGGGCAGTATTATAGTAGTTATATTCTTGTACATAGGGGCAGAATAATAGTAGTTATAGTCTTGTACATAGGGGCAGTATTATAGTAATTATAATATTGTGCATGGGGGGCATTTAGTTAATTATATGCTTGTGAAGAGGGGAATCTTTTTATAGTATACTGTGTATACTTTACAGGACACCATTAGTGTAATCTAGCACTGACATCACCTATGGATGATTCAATGACATTGCATCATATACCAGTAAGCTGTCACACAATAAGACTAGTGATGAGCGAGTACGCTTGTTACTACTCGGTACTCACACGAGTATCACTGTACTCGGGCTACTCGGCGGGTACCGAGTAATTTCGCGATACTCGTGCTGTACTCGTGGTCTTCATCCCTGCATGTTGGCGCTCTTTTGAGAGGCAGTCCTCATGCAGGGATTGGCTGGCAGACCACTGCAATGCCACAGCCCTGTTAGTTGTGGAATTGCAGTGATTGGCCGGCCTGCACAGCGTGACCGAGCCTTTATACCGCCGGGCGCGCTGTGCTCTGCACACAGCCATCTCATATTCCCTGCTTTCCCCGCCCACAGGCGCCTATGATTGGTTGCAGTGAGACATGCCCCCACGCTGAGTGACAGGTGTCTCACTGCACCCAATCACAGTAGCCGGTGGGTGGGTCTATACTGTGCAGTAAAATAAATAAATAAATAATTAAATAAAACGGCGTGCGGTCCCCCCCAATTTTAATACCAGCCAGATAAAGCCATACAGCTGAAGGCTGGTATTCTCAGGATGGGGAGCCCCACGTTATGGGGAGCCCCCCAGCCTAACAATATCAGTCAGCAGCCGCCCAGAATTGCCGCATACATTATATGCGACAGTTCTGGGACTGTACCTGGCTCTTCCCGATTTACCCTAGTGCGTTGGCAAATCAGGGTAATAAGGAGGTAATGGCAGCCCATAGCTGCCACTAAATCCTAGATTAATCATGTCAGGCGTCTCCCCGAGATACCTTCCATGATTAATCTGTAAATTACAGTTAAAAAACACACACACCCGAAAAATCCTTTATTAGAAATAAAAAACAATAACAAAGTCCCTCATCACCAATTTATTAACCCCGACAAACCCTCCATGTCCGGCGTAATCCACGGACCTCCAGCGTCGTGTCCAGCTCTGCTGCATGCAGGTGACAGGAGCTGCAGAATACACCGCCGCTCCTGTCACCTCCACACAGCAACTGAGGTGAGTAGCGCGATCAGCTTCTGTCAGTCAGGTAACTCACGGCCACCGCTGGATCCAGCGGTGGCCGCGATTAACCTCAGTGACAGCTCAGCTGATCGCGATACTCACCTCAGTTGTTGCGTGGAGCTGACCGGAGCGGCGGTGAGTAGTGCGATCAGCTGAGCTGTCACTGAGGTTACCCGCAGCCACCGCTGCATCCACCGCTGGATCCAGGTAACCTCAGTGACAGCTCAGCTGATCGCGCAGCTGTCTTCAGTTGCTGTGTGAAGCTGACAGGAGCGGTGGTTTCTTCTGCAGCTCCTGTCACCTTCATGCAGCACAGCTGGATGCGACGCTGGAGGACTGTGGAGTACGCCGGACATGGAGGGTTTGTCGGGGTTAATAAATTGGTGATGAGGGACTTTGTTAGTGTTTTTTATTTCTAATAAAGGATTGTTCGGGTGTGTGTGTTTTTTAACTGTAATTTACAGATTAATCATGGAAGGAATCTCGGGGAGACGCCTGACATGATTAATCTAGGATTTAGTGGCAGCTATGGGCTGCCAATAACTACTTATTACCCCGATTTGCCAACGCACTAGGGTAAATCGGGAAGAGCCGGGTACAGTCCCTGAACTGTTGCATATAATGTATGCGGCAATTCTGGGCGGCTGTTGACTGATATTGTTGGGCTGGGGGGCTCCCCATAGCGTGGAGCTCCCCATCCTGAGAATACCAGCCTTCAGCCGTATGGCTTTATCTGGCTGGTATTAAAATTGGGGGGACCGCACGCCGTTTTTTTTAATTAATTATTTCACTACACAGTATACACACACCCACCGGCTGCTGTGTTTGGGTGCAGTGAGACACCTGTCACTCAGCGTGGGGGCGTGTCTCACTGCAACCAATCATAGCCGCCGAAAAGCAGGAAAGCAGGGAATACGAGATTGTTTAATGAGCGGCCGGCTTTTTCAAAAGAGGAAAAGCCGCCGGAGTTTAGTGAACAGCAGTGCAGCGCCGCGGCAGTGATCGGGGAACGGTAAGTAAGAGAGAGGGGGGAGAATGACCGACAGACTGTGAGAGGGGGACAGACAAAACAGAGAGAGACAGACAGAGCGAGACCGACCGACAGGAGATAGAATGAAAAAAAAAATGACCGACATCGCTAGTAAAAAGCACAAAACGTGCGTTTTGTACATCGGAGTGCCACACAATGTTTTACGTAAAATCTTTCATGTATTAATCTCAAAAAGTAACATACACCAGCTCTATCTCACTATTGGGTATGTGCCCTTAACATTTCCGCCATGAAAATTCATTTTGGTGTCATTTTGGAAGGTTTTCTGGTGAGTCCGTAAAAATGGCGTAAAACTCGGATAAAATTGTTCACAGCTGTGACTTTTGAGTGATAAATGCTTCAAGGGGTCTTCCCCATGCTGTTGCCATGTCATTTGAGCACTCTTCTGAGACTTTTGTGACATTTTTAGGGTTTCTCCATGCTGCCGGGGGTCATTTCAGAAAAATACTCGGGTCTCCCATAGGATAACATTGGGCTCGGTGCTCGGGCCGAGTACACGAGTATCTTGGGATGCTCGGCCCGAGCCTCGAGCACCCGAGCTTTTTAGTACTCGCTCATCACTAAATAAAACTAATCACTGACCTTTGTAGGATTTAAATGTCTCTACTAAATAATTAGCTTCCTCATTAATCTTGTCTTCCATTATTTTTTCCCCCACACCAAAACTTCGTAATTTAGAAAGAGTGAAGCGTTTCATGGCTTTCCAATTATCTCCATTCGTGAACGCCAAGCCTGAAAAAAAGACATGGAGAATATGTTATATGCTTATCATCTTCAACCAGTTCTCCTTCTTACTTACTTGCCACCAACAGAAAATCATGTTACTTTTAAACAGTGAACATATTTTTTATTTGATTTCATTGCTGAAGCATTTGGGCTTTCTGTGGATGAATCCAAGCTTTGTAAAATTTCCTACATACTTTGACATGAAGGCTTCTCCTCTCTTCATTTGCCAACCCACATAGGAAAATGTCATGGATACCCCTTCTGTACTGTACTTTTTACCAATGATTTGGAACCCACAAGCTATCTCTATTCAACCCGGACATTAAAAGGAAATGAGACTGGTTTCTTTTCCCATAAGGTATGGCCCAATTTATTAAAACGTGTTGCACATGCTAAATTTAAAGGGAACCTGTCATGTAAAAAAAAATGCTATTAATCTGCAGATATGGGGTTAATCTTCAGGTTAATAGCAAGCTGAGCTTGCTCGGCACTTGCACCAAGAGCTCTTCTGCCAGGAGGACATTAACTTTATTCCTCCGGGCAGCATTCAGCTTTCAGTGATATGGTGGTGCCAGTGCAAATTCAGTCACAGGCAACTGGGAAATATGTGAGACATAACCCGGCTATTAAGGGGTGGAGGAGGTGTTTGTTTTTTTTCTGCTCTTTTTAATTTCGCCTTATAGATGTATCCAGGCATTTTCCCCATGCTGTTTCTATTCTATTTGAGTGCTATTTCTGATGCGTCGGTGGGGTCTTGGGAATTATTTGTCACCGGGCCGGTTTTGGGGGTTTGGGTTGTCACAGTGGCCTGGCCCGGCTCTGTGATCCCGCGGTGTCAACCAAAATTATGGGGATGATGGTGATGAAGGAAGTAGTTGTCTTTCGTGACGCCACCTGTGGTATGCGGCTTTACTGGGACCCGCCGCTGCGCGAGATCTCTCTCTGCTGGGGCGGATGATAACGCAGCTCAGATGTTGCAGCTCTCCACACAAAGAGCTCGGCCTCAGGGAGGATGTTGAGAGTAGTTGTCCACCCCAGTGTTGGAAGCGTGGGACGCAGGAAGGATCAGACGTCACAGCGGTTGCAGTTTAAGGTGTTTACTCATTGAGTTGCTCCTGCCGTTGGACTGCCAGACTCCACTGTGATTGGCTCCAGGCGATCCCGGATAGTCCGTGGGCTGGTACCGGAGGGATACTTCGTGAGTGTTTCCTCCCTGCACTGTGTTGTGTTAGTTCCCGCGACTTGAAACTACACAAGGACCCGAGTCCTTGGGGTGGTTATGTTCCCCGTCCCGTATAGCAGGCAGCGCAAGTTCGTTGATGGGCCGCCTTATGGTCACGGCTCCTGGCTCTATATGCTGCTTTGCCTTGGGCGCTGTTGTGGGCCAGAAGACTTGAAATCCTCTGCCCGGTGGATTCTACTGGCAGGCCTTGAAGTGCCCACCAGCCTACGGCTTCGCACCATGAGATGTGCGCAGGTTATGAACGAGCTATTAGCTCTCCCCTCAGCAACTGTATTCTCCTGTGTCTCACTTTGTTCCCGGTGGTCGAATCTTTCTAGTGTGTGTCTCTGGCTCCTACTTCCCAGATCAGTTGCACCGCCCACTCGAGTCCCAGAGTTAGTGGGTGGGAGGCCCCAGATGATAGGGTGACCATCCTAAATGACCCTACCCTAACCCCATCCTGGTGAGTGGGCAACTGGCTTATTTGTGGTTGTGAATGTTGTGAACCGGCACCGACCTCCTCCTTACCCGGGATGAGTACCGCACCTCTGGTGAGATGCAGTACCCTGTGGCAACTGAAGCCTCAGGGGCACCACATTTCCATCCATTTTAGTTATTTTCCTGCCGTCCTCCAGCTCTCATGGTAGGGTCTTCCAGAAACATGATTGAGTTTCCATTTACTTACATTATACGCACTACTTGAATCGAGCTTTTCTGAGAGCCTAACCAGCTCGATTTAAGAACATTTTAGTGCTCGCTCATCTTTACTAGATACCCAATCAAGTCAGTCAATCTATTATTTAATGGAAAAATCAATCTAAACCTGCTCCTTCAGTTCTTCGGTCTCAAGTATATCTGGATAATTACCACCACTTTTTTAGGACGTTTTAGGTAAGCTGATAAACCGCAAATGAGAGATATCAGAAATGCTCATTCCCAATTTACAATTGATGTAACCAGACCTGCAATCGCTCCACTAACAAGTAAAACTCTTTCATTGGGTAATTGGATTTTTATGTGTGCATGATCGTTATCAGCAGCACATCACTCCATGTAAACTGGAGATTACATGTAACAAATACAGGAAATGAACAGTTGCCACATACATTAGCCATCATTCTGTCCCCATCTTTGTTTATTAGCCCATGTAGACAGGTCAGTAAACAGGTTCCTAATAGCTTCTATGTAGTCAATTGGCACTAATTAGGCTATGTGCACATGCTGTGTTTTTTTGACGCTGCGTTTTTGTGCGTTTTTGGCCGCTAAAAACGCACAAAAACGCACCCGTGGCAAAAAAACGCAGCAAAAAACGCATGCGTTTTTACCGCGATTTGGTGCGTTTTGCTGCGTTTTTGATCTCTGCGTTTTTCCAATGCATTGCATGGGGGGAAAATGCAGAAAAACGCAGGAAAGAATTGACATGTCCATTTTTTTTTAAGCTCAAAAACGCAGCTTAAAAAAAAAGTTGTGTGCGGACAGCAAAAATGAAAACTCATAGACTTTGCTGGGGAAGCAAAGTCATGTAGTTTTGAGACCAAAAACGCAGCTGAAAAATGCTCAAAAACGCAGCGAAAAACGCACTGTGTGAACTTACCCTTACTGGATGGAAATTGAACAGTGTAAATTGGCCTTAGAAAGCAAATCAAAAGGAACCTGAGTGCCTTACCTTACAATTACCAAACAGTTCATGTTTATCAATTATCCATCTGCCATGACACTTGTAATCCCCCACTCTGATTATCTCTGCAAGCTCCCAAATGCCACCCTTGACAGTAGACCTTATACTGTATATCTGTTCCACCCATCACCTGATAATACAGTGTGTCTACGCATATCCTGTTCACCGCTATTAACTTGAGAATGGAGGCAGCTATAGGCATAGAAGTGGTGTCTAGGTATAGTAAAGTAGCCATGCGCAACGCAATGAAACCACCTATAGCGCCACCTGGTGGAAAACAACGGAGTTAGCATTTTTATCTCAAAAACGGAACGAAATAGAGAAAAAAAGTGAATTACAAAGTTGTAGGGCATCAACAATTCAATACGAATCAACACCTTGCATACAGAAATGCTATGACAAGAAACCCATGCCCCTCCAAAACGCTGAATGCTGGTCACGCATATGGCGCTCATTTAACTTTGATTCTCAAAGTGGCCCCCGCCAGCTGCAATGCATATCTGGACTCTGGACAGCATACTGTATCTTGCTGCACGTTGTGCAATATGGTAGGTGACACGTTTGCACAAGCATCTGTGATACGTCATCGTAGGTCCTGCAATGTTGGTGAAGGGGTCACATACACCTGCTGTTTGATGTGACCTCACAGAAAGAAGTCCAATGGGGTCAGGTCAGGTGAGCGTGGAGACCACTCCACGCAGCCAACATAACCAATGACTTGTAGGAATGTTTCCATGAGGTATAGCTTCACATCCGCAGCCTTGTGAGTTTTACACATTCTAATCATAGCATTTCTGTATGCAAGGTGTCGATTCATTTTGAATTGATGATGCCCTACAACTTTGTAATTCACTTTTTTTCTCTATCTCATTCTGTTTTCGAAATAAAAATGCTAACTCTGTTGTTTTCCACCAGTTGGCGCTATAGGTGGTGTCATTGTGTAGCGCATGGCTACTTTACTATACCTAGACACCACTTCTATGCCTATAGCTACCGCCATTCTCAAGTTAATGGCGGTGGACAGAATATGGGTGGACACACTGTATATTAAAAATCCCATTATTCTACTCTCTCCATTTCTGCCATTGAACTCCTTTTGTAATATCCTTCTGGTTGGAATTACCAGAGATCATGAGCGGGCCTGTGAATTTTCGGGTTCGCCAGGTACGTGCAGACTTTAAAAAAAAGTTTGTTTTGGGACCCGAACTTGACCCTTGATACCAAACCCCATATAAGTCAATGGAGACCCAAACTTGTGTGCTGTAAAATGGATGTAAAATGGTCATAGTAAGGGCTAGGCGGCTGAAAAAGTAAGCAAAACAATTGTAGTTGCCCTACAAACAAATGCAGATTGGAAATAAAAAGACATGCAGTCCTGCCTATTTTTCATAACCAGTAAGGGTAAATCAGCAGCCGCGGGCTGCAACCCTCCTCTGTCTGCATAACCTTGGCTGTGTATCAAAAACAGAGGGGACCCACACTGTTTTTTTCAAATTATTCAAATAAATAATTTGAAAAAAAACAGCATGGGCTCTACACTATTTTTGATAACCAGACTGTCACATCCTCCTGCGACTTCGGCTTCGGTCACCAGGCACCGCCATAGTCCCACCATGGACTTTGGAGGTGATAGGAGAGGAGTCGGTGCCAGTGGCTCTGATGGGTGCAGATTCCACTCATCCACTTAGCTGGGTTTCCCTGGGACCTCCAGTACCGCTGACTGTCCGCAAATGGCGTGTCTCTTCCAGCCAAAGTTACCACCCTTCAGCTACAGCCAATGGGAAGACACCACACCGTTCTAATTCCCCCTCCTGTCTGCTGGTCATTGCCAGATATAGTTTTGTATTCCTGCTAGTCTCTGGTTCTCCCTGCTCTGGATATTGACTCCCGTGCTTTGACCTCTGCCTGCTCTTTACTACTCTCCTGCCTGTCATTTTTGTACCTCGCTGCCATCTCCGGTATTTGACCTCTGCCTGATGTCCTGACTTCATCCTTGTCTGCCGATTTTTTTTTTTTTTTTTTTTTTTTCCCCCTCTTTTCTCTATCTCCTGATTTGACCCTGCCTGTTGACTACTTTTCTTGGACTCAGCCTTCCACAGGTAGCGATCTCCGGGGCACTGTAGTAATTCCAAATCCCTGCATAGGGGTTAAAGGGTTTCAGTATTCTTGGGATCCTGCTTAGTGAACGTCTTTCCTCTATCCTGTCCATATCAGCCATCCTGAGACTGTGGTTCCGGGCAGGTAGCACACAGCCAGGGTAAAGCAGACAGATGGCGACTGGTATCATCAGGGTGAGAAGGGCCATGGCAGTAACAAGGTCACACAGGGGTCACTGCCGGTCAGCAGCCATCCAGAATGTCTCACAAGCAGGAACGTCATCGCTAGCAAGAAATTCAGGGTTGCCGCTCACCAACAGTGATCTATGGAGCATCGATGGATGTTGTGGGACATTACACTTTGGATTAAGTTGGAACTTTCAGGATTTATTTTATTTATAAATTGGCAAACGAGGGCGTGTTTATTCCCTAATTGGATTATGCCAGAACTCCCAGGGTTTATTTATTAATAAATTAGCGAATCAGAGAATATGCGGGAGTGTTTATTCAAATAAACCTATTTTGTGGGTGTGACTTTATTTTTCACTCCATGCTTGCCGGGTTTGTAATGGGGGTGTCTGATAGACGCTTACCCATAACTAACCCCTGGGCTTGATGCACATTATCACAACACATCTGTCATCAACCTCAAAAATATTACCATGGTTGCCACCGCATCATGGCAAATCAGGAAGAGTCGGTTAAAGAAGAATTGACGCATCTGTCACGGTATGACACAGTAACCAGGAGTAAGGGCACCTAGACTGGCCGTCAGACTAGGGGCCTTAAACTGTCCCTGATTCCAGAGGTAGGCTTGATGATAGCCAGGTCTGGACTGCCAGCGTGGCCCTTACTCTTAAGCAGACCTGGTCTAACACCCGCTCTCCCCCTCCCCCTAAGGAGGGCTGGGACAATAGTAAAGAATACCATAAATACCTACAGACAGGGTAAAACCAAAGCTCAAACTCACTGCAAGCACACACTGGGAAAAGACAATACGTGCTCAGGGAGAAATAAAGTACAGGGTGGAAATAAAGAAACAACAAGGATATTTCCACTGCATACACCAAATTGCATACAACCATTCACCAACAACTGGATCACCACACACAAAGACCGACAACGCTGGAGCAGAGCTAGAGCTATCTTTATTATGCACGTCATTAAAAAAAAAATAAAATATATATATATATATATATATATATACACTGTATATTATTCAATATCCCCATTCCATAAAAGTCCACTCTATTAAAATTTAGTATGGTAAATGCTGTAAACAAAATATAATTGAAATGCCAGAGTTAATGTATTGTTTGGTCACAGGACCTCCCCCCAAAAATGTAATGAAAAGTGTTCACCACTGGCCTGGCCACATCTTATACTGGCAAATTCAATTTTATGCAGGGGATTCCAGGAATCAGCCAGTTTCCATGTCACTGACCTGGACGGAGTTTTCTGTGATGAGACCCCTTTAAATGACAAACACTATGTGATTCCTGATAGAAAATGTTACATCAGATGTGAACATTACCGTATCCTCTTGAAAAATCCATGAAAGCCGGGAGGTTATATCTGGCAGAGAACTCCTCTGCGTGGTTGACAAGAGCTTCTTTCACTACATCATATCCACAAAGCACAACCATCTTCTGGACTCCTATCGTTATACTGTACACTGGGCCATAGGTTTTGGCGAGCTGCAAAAGTAATAGGAAGAGTTAGAGCACTGTAAGAGGGAAAGGAAGCGCAAAAAGGGTTTTACACAGTATGATGGTAGAAAAGATAGAGGATTAAACTCACCTGGTGAGGTTGTGCCAGTCACAACCCCTTTCTCAAGCTTGTGAGTGTCTAGTGGGTTAGCAGCGGCCCCGAATAAACAAATAGATATATAGGAGAAAAGAAATGGGTTTAATACCGTGCTAAAAACCACAGATGCTGTATATTAAAAGACTTCCTTTTTATTTTCACAGTTCTATACGTTTCAGAGACATCTCTGTCTCCTTCCTCAGGAAAAAGAAATCATGCTTCAACAAATGGCAAACAGGACCTATATGTAGGCGTTCATGTTGCCACGTATGCATTTTGGACGTCAAAACGTTTTTTTTTATTTTTTTGTGTTTTTTTGTTTTTTTTTAGTTTTTTTTCTTTTTGTTTTTTTTTGCTTTTTGTTTTTTTTGTTTGCTTTTTTTTCTGATGAATTGTTTAGTGTTTTTCTCTTCTCCACGTGGCGCTGAGTCATGTCTCTGAGTCATATGGGCTGATGACATCCAAAATGCATACGTGGCAACATGAACGCCTACATATAGGTCCTGTTTGCCATTTGTTGAAGCATGATTTCTTTTTCCTGAGGAAGGAGACGGAGATGTCTCTGAAACGTGTAGAACTGGGAAAATAAAAAGGAAGTCTTTTAATATACAGCATCTGTGGTTTTTAGCGCGGCGTTGAACCCATTTCTTTTCTCCTATATATCTATAAGAAGAGATAGAGATGAGCGCATCTTTTGACATTCGAATTTACCCACTCAAGAAGAACAAGAAGACAATTTAAGGCTTGCTCTGATTGCTGACCAGCTTGCATTTTCCAGATTAGCATGTAATCTCACTTTATGTGCTAATGGAGAGCCATAGTTCCTAATCTATGTGAGCATTAATATCCACAATTTATTTTCCTTTTGCACGGTGAGCAGACTGCATAACTCTCATCCGTTGGCAATATGCAAAAGAAATCCCAAACAAGAGATGTGTACATGCGCAACTCACCAACTCAGCAACACTCCTTTTAGGTGAGGTTGCCACTGTAAACAGGTTATCAGAATGCAGCAGCTCAGAAAACAATGACTCAGTGGTACTTTAGACAACAGGTATTCATGTTTAGACAAACAGAGAAGCAGTGCCTCGAATATGCGATTAGGGTATGGCAGAAGTGATGATAATCAAAATAGATTACCGTATTTTATATTAAGAGATTTGGCAATGTAGATATACAGGATACAAACACAATAATATTTACGCGAAAAAGGAGAAAAGTTCAGGGCACTGCCCCAACACCAAAAAACTTTCAGAACATCCTATACTGGGCCGAAAAAGGTGCACATGCTCTGCGGTGCCATTGATGTGAATAAACATGTGAACATCAGAGCAATAAAAAAGGAAAAAACATCAGGCACTCACCAGTTGCTGCTTGTGCAAGTTTTGTTGTTTTATTCGTGCAGGTTACAAGTGCATGGAGTGGAGGGGAGGGAGTGGACGCTACACACGTCCAAAGACGACGGCGGCCGTTTCGCACCTGTCTGGTGCTTCAGCTGTAACCTGCACTTGTAACCTGCACGAATAAAACAACAAAACTTGCACAAGCAGCAACTGGTGAGTGCCTGATGTTTTTACAATAATATTTACACTTTATCACTTCTATCACTAAATAAAGCTGGTGTGACACACAGCGACAACGACAACGACGTCACTGCTACGTCATCATTTTCTGTGACGTTGCAGCGACGTCCCGTCGCTGTCGCTGTGTGTGACATCCAGCAACGACCTGGCCCCTGCTGTGAGGTCGCCGGTCGTTGCTGAATGTCCAGCTTCATTTTTTGGTCGTCACTCTCCCGCTGTGACACACACATCGCTGTGTGTGACAGCGAGAGAGCGACGAAATGAAGCGAGCAGGAGCCGGCACTGGCAGCTGCGGTAAGCTGTAACCAGCGTAAACATCGGGTAACCAAGGGAAGACCTTTCCCTGGTTACCCGATATTTACCTTCGTTACCAGCCTCCGCCCTTGCTGCCAGCGCCGGCTCCTGCTCTGTGCACATGTGGCTGTGTCGCGGGCGGGGAGGAGGGTGTCAGCACACCGCGCTCACCCCTTCTGCTCGGGTCCGGCAGTTACTCCTGGTGGCTCGAGCCGTGGGCCGGATCCCGGGGTGTCTCGAGCGACACTCCTCGCCCGTGAGTGAAAGGGGGTGTTTGTTGGGTGTGGGGATTGTTATAGTTCGTGACGCCACCCACGGTTGTGGTGATTGCACCACCGCTGCTCAGTGTGGGGGTCCCGGGGATGGTGATGCGGAGCAGCCAGGTGTTGTGTTGCCCCTCCGTGGGTAGGGGTTGGTGATCCCGGGGCCCGGTGATGAGATGTGAAGTGTAGGGCCTGGAGGGCGCAGGGGCGCGGGGGCAGCGCTGTGCCTTGCGGCACTATGGTACTCACTCAGCCTGACACACGGACACAGTTTGTACGGTAAACCAACGGCTGGTAGGACGGTCCCACAGACGGCTGCACCTGCACTCCCGGTAGGTAACGGTGACGTTTCTCTTCCTTGCACCTATGTTGTCTGATGGTAGCGGTGGATTCCCTCCGGTTACCCGCTCCCCGACTGCAATCTGGGCCGGAGGAGCTCTACACTTTGCCCGCAGGCGCTGGCCCTGGGGAAACTGGTGCCTTGGCGGTGGCGGTGTCTCCCCGGTAATGGTCGGGCTGTTGCCGTCAATCGGGACTTGGTTGTTGGGGGATCTGCGTCCCCGTCACTGACGGATTTGGCAAATTTGGCGACTCCTAGCCTTGCCGGGGTCCGAGAGGCCCCTGCCCTGGTGCTGACTGTCCTTCGGAACACTGCTCCAGACCACCGGGCACACAGCCAACGGGGTCCTTCCAGGAACTTCCAAACTGTCCCCCTCCAAACAGTCACCGCCGTCGCTGACCTTGCTGTTCTAGCCCTACACACAGCTGGGCTCTCAGGCTTTGCACACTCTCTGCGCTGTCACCACTTCTTGCTTTCCTCCTTTACTCCTTTTCTTTCCTCCACTTTCACTTCTTGGTTGTTTACTCTAGCCCCTGCCTGGGCTACTCCTCACTCCTTCCACTTCCTCCACCCTGACTAGACTGCCTGAAACTTCCTGCCTCCAGTGTTGTGAGCTCCTTGGTGGGCGGAGCCAACCGCCTGGCCCACCCCCTGGTGTGCATCATCAACCTCTGGAGGAAGGCAACAAGGATTTCTGGTTAGCAGGTGTGCCTACCTGGAGTGTGGGGTGTGGTGGTGTTGTGACCTGTGTCCCCTGGCTTGCCCAGGGCGACACATTCCCCCTTAGCAAAATGCAGACCGTCCGCGGGCTGCCGTCCTACACCGGTTTTATTTTTCTGTAAAAGGGGATAACAAGGGTTAATCAAACATCAATAACATTTTTAATCATAAACTCTTCCCAAACGGGAGGCACATTTTCTTAAACGTTGCAACGGTATACGGTCACGGTTTCCGCTCTCTCCCACCCAAGCAACCTGGCCCTGATGCTACCCCTAAAACCCAGGCAGCACCCCTTGACCCACAGTCCAGCACAAGTTACCCGAGCGGGATCTGTCCTTCCCCTCCAGAGGGTGGCCACCGGTTCCTTTGGTGGCTGGGCCCTGGCCTGCTCTGCTCAGGGCCCTCCCTCCAACCTGCCTCTCCGGAGGCGGCATTGCGAAAACGGTAACGGTACCCAACATATTTACAAGCCACTTAACGTTTGTGGTTGCCCTGCAGAGTTCACGGGCTTGTCCATGGATAGTTCCCATGCAAAACTTAAACGGTCCCCACGGGCACAACGGTGCCGGCTCCAGCCGGTTGCAAATCACACGGTGAATCAGGTGAAGTAGTCGGTCATTTTCATTTTCATCATTTCAAACTTTCAACTTTTTCAAACAAACAGCAAACTTCTGGTGGTCCCCACGGGGACGGTGCAACGGGCATCCGCTGCCCTACTCCGGTCCGTCTGCGGCTTCTTCCGAGGGAGGGGGTGCAGAGCTCACCTTGCTCTCCGGGCTGCCCCTCAGCTTCACATCCAGGGCAAACCACCCCCTCTCTCCGCAGTGCCGAGTATACCGCACCATGTCTCCCGGTATCAAATTGCGGCCAGGATGCTCTTCGGGCAGGTGAGCATGTACATCCCGTCGGGCTACAAACACCTCGGCCTCCAGGCCCGGTTCGTATATGAACCCGTAGCCCCGGCGGACATCGAATCGCCTCACCTGCCCCTCGTAGAACGGGCCCCGGACACGGAAGGTCGCTTGCCGCAGGTTTTCCTTCTCCCTTATGGTTCGGGCCACCAGCTCGGCTTTCCTTCGCTCCCTCTCCGCGATCTCCAGGCCCAGCTTGGTCGGCTCCCTGTCCCAGTATGGCTCCGGCGCACGGGTTGAGCCCCGCGGGACATCCAGCACGTTACCCACTGTCAGGAAGGTGGGTAGCGTATCCCGCGGTGTCATGGCCTTGGGCGCTGCCTTGCAGCGACAACCCGGCGCCGCCTCAGCCGAGGTGTGGGGGATGGGCACAGGGGCTTTCCGCAGTTGGGCCCTCGGCTCGGAGCGGGTCATCGGCTCCGGCTCGGGAAGCTGCTCGGGGACTGTCTCTGGCACAATCTTTGGGGCCTTCCAAGGCAATGCCTCCGGTTTGCTACGGGCTCCGGCTACAGGTCGGTCCGCTGGGGCGGACGGGCTGGGTATCGCTACCAGTTGCGGTGGTAGCGGGCCTAGTGGCGGGGTCACGGCCTCCGAGACGGGTGGCGAGGGAGGCAACGGGGGGAGAGAGCTTGGACCGGGTCCCTCAGCCGCAGCGACCGGTCCCTCCGGGACATAGGGGCGTGGGTCACTCACCCTCCCTTCCTCCGCTTCCTCCTCGCGTCTCCGCACGGCTGCCAAAACGTCCGCCATGTCGGTCTCCCACTCCTCCAGGAGGAGCTGCATTTTGACCTGCAGCCTCAGATGGAGCTGCGCGGTCCGGATCTCCACCCACGCTGCGGTTCCCGGCGCGGGGGCCACGGTGTTTCGGGACGGCATCCACATGGTGTCTTTGCTGTTTGCTTCCAGGAACGGTTTTCTGGCAAGGTCCTGGCGTCCTTGCTTTTATAGCGGCGACTACATGCCGCCAGCCGCCATCGCGTCCCCCTTAGCTCTTTCCGGCCCCTCCTCTCTCGGGGCGGGGTTTTGGCCTTCGCGCTTCTACTGCTCGAGAAGACGCTCGAGCGGGAACTTTTCGCGCCAAAGATGGCGGCTTCTGAAATTTTTCTGCCGGATGCCTCCGGCGGTAACAAGGCGCACCTCTACCTGACGGCAGAGCAGTAAGATCCTGTTCGTGACGCCAAGTTGTCGCGGGCGGGGAGGAGGGTGTCAGCACACCGCGCTCACCCCTTCTGCTCGGGTCCGGCAGTTACTCCTGGTGGCTCGAGCCGTGGGCCGGATCCCGGGGTGTCTCGAGCGACACTCCTCGCCCGTGAGTGAAAGGGGGTGTTTGTTGGGTGTGGGGATTGTTATAGTTCGTGACGCCACCCACGGTTGTGGTGATTGCACCACCGCTGCTCAGTGTGGGGGTCCCGGGGATGGTGATGCGGAGCAGCCAGGTGTTGTGTTGCCCCTCCGTGGGTAGGGGTTGGTGATCCCGGGGCCCGGTGATGAGATGTGAAGTGTAGGGCCTGGAGGGCGCAGGGGCGCGGGGGCAGCGCTGTGCCTTGCGGCACTATGGTACTCACTCAGCCTGACACACGGACACAGTTTGTACGGTAAACCAACGGCTGGTAGGACGGTCCCACAGACGGCTGCACCTGCACTCCCGGTAGGTAACGGTGACGTTTCTCTTCCTTGCACCTATGTTGTCTGATGGTAGCGGTGGATTCCCTCCGGTTACCCGCTCCCCGACTGCAATCTGGGCCGGAGGAGCTCTACACTTTGCCCGCAGGCGCTGGCCCTGGGGAAACTGGTGCCTTGGCGGTGGCGGTGTCTCCCCGGTAATGGTCGGGCTGTTGCCGTCAATCGGGACTTGGTTGTTGGGGGATCTGCGTCCCCGTCACTGACGGATTTGGCAAATTTGGCGACTCCTAGCCTTGCCGGGGTCCGAGAGGCCCCTGCCCTGGTGCTGACTGTCCTTCGGAACACTGCTCCAGACCACCGGACACACAGCCAACGGGGTCCTTCCAGGAACTTCCAAACTGTCCCCCTCCAAACAGTCACCGCCGTCGCTGACCTTGCTGTTCTAGCCCTACACACAGCTGGGCTCTCAGGCTTTGCACACTCTCTGCGCTGTCACCACTTCTTGCTTTCCTCCTTTACTCCTTTTCTTTCCTCCACTTTCACTTCTTGGTTGTTTACTCTAGCCCCTGCCTGGGCTACTCCTCACTCCTTCCACTTCCTCCTCCGTGACTAGACTGCCTGAAACTTCCTGCCTCCAGTGTTGTGAGCTCCTTGGTGGGCGGAGCCAACCGCCTGGCCCACCCCCTGGTGTGCATCATCAACCTCTGGAGGAAGGCAACAAGGATTTCTGGTTAGCAGGTGTGCCTACCTGGAGTGTGGGGTGTGGTGGTGTTGTGACCTGTGTCCCCTGGCTTGCCCAGGGCGACACAGCTGCAGTACACATCAGGTAATTAACCCGATGTATACTGTAGCAAGGAGAGCAAGGAGCCAGCGCTAAGCAGTGCGCGCGGTTCCCTGCTCTCTGCACTGTGACATGTAGCTGCATCACACATCGGGTTAATTAACCCGATGTGTACTGTACCTAGGAGAGCAAGGAGCCAGCGCTAAGCGCGGCTCCCTGCTCTCTGCACATGTAGCACAGCGACGTTATGATCGCTGCTTCTGCTGTGTTTGACAGCTAAGCAGCGATCATAACAGCGACTTACAAGGTCGCTGTTACGTCACCGAAAATGGTGACATAACAGCGACGTCGTTGTCGCTGTCGCTTAGTGTGAACCCAGCTTAAGAGTTTTGTTAATGTTATCTTAATCCTAATCGCTCGGTAATGAGGGTAGGGCAATAAAATGTGTCATTTTGGAAAACCCATCAACCATAACAAAAATAACCGTATTACCAGAAGAGGAAGGAAGATCTGTAATAAAAGCCATGGAAATGTCTGTACATTGTTTGCTATGTTTGAAAGGGACAATCAATGGTAGTAAACAACCTGACAGATGAGGGAGAGATGCCTTAGATCAGTGTTTCTCAACTTCAGTCCTCAAGACCCACCAACAGATCATGTTTTAAGGTTTTCCTCAATCAGGTTTTCAGGATTTCCTTAATGTTGCATAGGTTGTGGAATTATTATAACCTGTCTAATTGTCTAATATTGAGGGGAAACCTGAAAACATGATCTGTTGGTAGGTCCTGAGGACTGGAGTTGAGAATCCCTGCCTTAGAACGTGCACAGGTGGCACATGTGGACACATAGGACACCACATCCCTCCAGACCTTGGGCCACCAGAAACAATGCAGTAAAAGATCCAAGGTACCATTTACACTAGGGTGACCAGCCAAGACCAAATCATGATATTGACCCAAAAACCTTAAGGCAATGATTAATGTTGGCTACATTGCCATTCCTCCTGCCCATTTTGTCTAGGCCTCGCACTGTCTGCATTTCCTTTGGCAGTTTTTGAAGGTCACACAACTACACAAGATGAGCGGCCAGCTCTCTCATTTACGCCCTTTTATTTTTGGTAAGACCCTATTGCACTGTTTTTTCCACAGTATTGTTCACATTGTATCAAAGTATCATATCTGCAAGGTTGCCCCATGAAAATATATAATACAATACAGTATTTACAAAAATGTGAGGGGTGTAATAACTTTTGTGAAATACTGTATATTTTATTTACTTAATTAGTCATAAACATTTTATTTGGAATATTTCTGTGTATGTTTACTTCATATGCCACAATCCTTTATAACATTGGGATTTAGGCATTTTTTATTATATATTATCTCAAGTACAAATATTTAGTAGTTATATAAATAACTAATATAGTTAATTGTTAACTTATATGATGAGTCCTAGCAGTATGTGACACATTGCAATTCATGCGAAAATTCAGCTATGTGAAAGCCTGAAAAGACACTGTTCTTGTGCACATACTCTAGTGCAAAAAACCCCGCCAATATGTCTGTTATCCAAAACTATCCCTACTCCACCAGCTATCCTTACACTGAATACAGGTAACAGCGGTTTTACAGGCGAAAGGACAATATGTAGCCATGAAAAGAACATTTGCTTTAATGGTGCAGCAGCGATATACAATTAATGCTATAGCAATTAAACACTGCCTATATGCCTGCTCTAATCAAAGCTCTCCCTCCTAGATCAACTCTTGCTGAACTGCTTCTAGAGGAGATGCATCAAGCATCACGTCACCAGGTCTTATATACAATCGGCCAGTCACAGTAATGCCAGTAGCCACTATGCAACCGGCCAGAGGGTACAGGGTCCCATTGACCCCAGTGCGTGCTTCAGCTGGATCTGTGTCAGAGGGTGCACATCCAGCTGAAATACATTGCAGCACAGAGACCTGTCAGATCCCTGCACTGCAATACAAGCTGCTGGCCACTGAACGCAGGCTACAGAGCACGCTGCGTGATGTGGAGCTAGAGGGAGGAGAGTAGAGTTTTTTTTTTAATGTGATAGAGACAGAACTGGGACTGTAAATACCAGGAGGGGGGCCAGGATAAGGACATATATACCAAGATGGGCTCAGTAAGGGGACATATATAGCAGGATGGGCTTAGGAAGGAGGACATAAACACCAGCATGGGGATCATATATACCAGGATGGGAGACATATATAGCAAAATGGGAAACATATATAGCAGGAGAGGAAAACAGAAGAATTAAAGGGGGCTTTACACGCTGCAATATCGTTAGTGAATTATCGTCGGGGTCACGGTGTTTGTGACGCACATCCGGCGTCATTAACGATATTGCAGTGTGTGACACGTATGAGAGACCTTAAACGATTGCAAAACAGGCAAAAATCGTTAGTTTTGGAGAGGTCATCCTAAAACCAAAAATCGTTGCCTGCTTATTAGCGATGTTGTTCCTCGTTCCTGCGGCATCACACATCCCTATGTGTGACACCGCAGGAGCGGCGAACATCTCCTTACCTCCATCCATCAGCAATGCGGAAGGAAGGAGGTGGGCGGGATGTTATGTTATGTTATCTCCGCCCCTCCGATTCTATTGGCTGGCCGCTTAGTAACGCCGCATTGAAGTCACTATGATGCCGAACGCACCTCCCCCTTGAGGGAGGGATTGTTCGGCAGTCACAGCGTCATCGCTGCACAGGTATGTGCGTGTGATGCTGCCGTAGCAATAATGATCGCTACGGCAGCGATCACCACATATCGGCTGTACGACGTGGGTGGGTGCTATCGCGCTCGACATCGCCAGCAAATGCTAGCGATGTTGCAGCATGTAAAGTCCCCTTAACAGAGTAGAAAAGCAAAATTAGCAATTGTAAGCCCATAGTGTTATATAATATGATAATTGTAAAATAGTAAGAATAAAAAGTTTGATTGGAGAGCTTCTTCAAGTGGGCATTATGTTTCTAGTCAGTTAATCAAAAGCGAGCTGAACTGAGCGAACCTGAATAGTAAAGTGTTCGATTTTGGTGTTCAGGTGCTTTACGTATGCTCACCACTCAATCGAGTATCGGTGTGCCTGGGTATGCTTGATGCTCTGTCCAGTGTGAGCCGCTTGCAGTGTTTGAATGGCCCACACTGGGGGTAAGAACAGCGTGATCGGATGTAGTGTGCACAAAGAAAAAAGAACCCTGGCATCCATCCCCCAGAATTGCTCTGTTTATGGCTGCCTTCAAGAGTGCGGGGAGCTAAACTGCCCAATCAGTGACTTCCAATGAGTTTCAGGTTAAGTCCAGGTACCGAACTTTATTGAACACGCCAAACTGAACATCAACAGGTCCGCTCATCTCTAGTGTTGTGTATGAGAAGAGAGAAGATTATACTTCGGAAGCAAGTCCTAAAGTAATCAAGTACCAAGTGGTAGAAGTATCTTCATATGGCAGGCAAGTGGGGTGTCTTTAGAAAGCATTATCCCTATTGGGACGTCAAGTGCTAGCCAGACCTGGTAGCCTTAGTGAATGAAGACTAGACTGTCCAGACTGGGGCTCATAAGGAGCCGCAGCAACAAACTTGACCCATAGTTAAGATACTAGTGGAATAGGACTGGAATCCAGTGGCTGGAGGAACAAGAGTAGAGAACAGTAAGCGGTTGTAGAAGTCTTTGGCCGTAGCAATGGGAGCTTGGGAAACAATCCGGAGAGGAGTGGAAGCTGTCTGTGTAAGACAGTTCTAGGGCTGGAAACGAGACAGGAACTACTCATTAGGCTTCACACAACACTCAAGCAATGTGTGAATGTTTCATGAAACGTGAAGTATGCGCAAACAGGAAACAAGATGACTTCCACAAGTTTAATATCAGACATCTTACTAAAGCACAATTACAGAACACAGTAACAGCCTCCAGTAGTAAGGAAAGGAATCATAGCACAATTTAGCAAAGGGAATAAGGCTGCTTTCACACTGCATTCTGATCTTTGTTTAGTGGACCTGTCGAAATCCCCCGCAAAATGGGTTTCGGACGTATGTGCCAACGGGTGCATTGGCTATAATGGTGCAGACTGAGTCATCGTGTGATCTCTCGTGCACTATTTTCGGGACTATATGCTTACTGGAGGAGGACATCTATCCCGGTACACACAATTATCTAGCGTTTAGGGTTCCCGTGCTACACCTTGGCCAGGAAAACCCCTTACACATTGTCTTGTTTGTAGCTCAATAAAGAAGTCAAAGGTTTATTCATCAAGCCCTTTTCCCCTTCATCTGATTAAGATACTGAGCACACAAAGTGGGAGAGAACCATGAAGCTCTTTGTTTCAACTTTAGACTGGAACTATTACGTTTTTATCCCACTTAAAGTATCATGTACCTCCAAAATTATATTTATATATATTTAATAAATTAATTCTTCTTCTCAACAAAATATTGTGACATTGTTACACAAAGTTTTGCACAAACGTCCCCGACTGTCAAGGTGACATCAAACTCTGTGTACATTGGAGATTTTGAAACTCCGCCTGATGGCTTTTCTGGTGTCTGGGATCAAAACAGGCAGATTAGGGCATTGAGCTGCTGTGTGCTGATTCATAGGCAGACTAACGGGAGTTAATCTCTGGTAGTCTGCTTGTTAGGCTCCTTTGATCACATGTTATGGAGAGATATATTGCATCGGCTCCTTTGCTATTTATGCTGGATGAAATCTTCTACCCATGCCAGCTATAGTTTATTCTGTGTTGGTCTGTGAGCTTTGGTATCCCAGACTTTCTGGAGAAAGTGTTGCTTTTTGCTTGGAGTAGTTGAGGCATTTACCCCTGTTGTCTTGTTGCTTCCTTTCAGCTCTTGTTTTCCTCCTAGTCTCTTATTGTCTTATACCTCTGTGTGTGCATGCTGAGTGACAGATTTTGGTTTAACATGTCTGTCTATTTCTGTGGTTGTCATCACATCCTTGTCCCGTCCCTCCCAGAGGGGAGGAGAGGGAATAACATCAGGACTGGTCAGGAGCAAGGCCAGGAAAGAGGCTCAGGCTTCTCTACCATAAGAATATCCCTGAGCATAGGGATAGCAAAACTTGAGGCGCCCCAATTCCCCGCTATCCCAGAGTCATCATGACAGACAATCCATGGATTTTTTTTATGTATAGTACAACATGAAACACTTATAAATGTTAATGACCTTCAGATCTTACCTCTTGAAATGATAGGTAAGGTTTTTGAACATCCAGGATGGGAATATTTCCTACTATTGGCCATGGTTTTGGACCAGGGGGATAATTCGGGTGAACATGTTCCTTCTGTTTATAGATAACAATTCCCATGAAGATAAATGTGATGAGAAACAGAAGAACTGTGACTGGATCGAGGGGCCACATATTCCCAGAAGAACCTGTTGTGGAGAAATGAGACTTACATTACAGTGAATGGTTTATGGCTGAGGGCATTACTGATGATCACAGGATTACATAACATTTCAGATTCAGACATGCCTTTCATATCACCCACATTACACAACATTGCACAAATAGTAGAGCAGATCAAGAAACCTTTACATCATTATTTTCTACTTATTTAAAGTTTTTGAACGTTTTTAGAAAGTTCTTCCAATGATCAAAAATAACTACAAAACCAATTATTTAGACAAAGACCATTGACTGACAGATGCCTCTGGATCATTTCAGTGATTAGGTAATACATGTATCAGTAATATGCTCACTGTCAGGATTCAGCTCTTCTTACTAGTTCCACCAGTCATCAGATTACTACTCATTTGTGATTGCCAATGCTTACTACATAGAAGGTGCTGGCTCAAAGCACGCCCTGGACCATTGACTGACAGATGCCTCTGGATCATATCAGGGATTAGATAATATCAGTAATATGCTCACTGTCAGGATTCAGCTCTGCTGAACCAGCAGTCATCATATGTGATTTTCATACTCATGTGCTGATTATCTTTTCTTCGTGCTTCTCTAATGGAATCAGGGACTGTAGTTTTTGAGAGAATTAAGAAAACATTGAGAAAATTATGAAGAGTGTCTTGTCAGTACCTGACTGCAAGTATGAACATTGCATATGAACGGTCACGTGATGATTACACAAACCATTTAAGCTGTGTATAGGAGGAGGCACCAAACTGGAATTTTTGCAGTGCCAACTAAATTTAATTGTGCCCTGCCTGAAATCAACAGGAAGGCAAAAAAGCTGACGCTTTTCTTCCCCTCCACGTTCCCTATGCAACTGACGGTATGTCAGTCACACTGCTGTGGGTGAGCTACTACAGCACAGTGTCATTGATTGACAGTGCTCCCAGACTAGTCCGGTGATCTTAAGCAGAAAATTAATTAAACTTAGTTTTTAAACATGTGCATTCCACTTTTTGGGCTAATTCAGGCATCATTAAAGCAGGTATTGGGAGACTGATAAAGCTGTACAAA